>NW_027554906.1:82500-90000 GCF_964276395.1 Gasterosteus aculeatus | reverse complement strand
GAACCCGGGCTCTGGCGTCCTTTTCCGGGTTCAATTCGGCCGTTGTGGGCCTCTGGGGGTGTTTGGGTCCGAGTTCCGGGCTCTGGGGGTGTTTGGTAAAGAGATCCGGGTTCTGGCGTCTTTTTCCGGGTCCGATTCGGCCGTTGTGGGCCTCTGGAGGTGTTTGTGGAGCTCATCCGGGCTCTGGGGGTGCCTGGTAAAGAGATCCGGGTTCTGGCGTCTTTTTCCGGGTTCGATTCGGCCGTTGTGGGCCTCTGGAGGTGTTTGGGTCCGAGTTCCGGGCTCTGGGGGTGTCTGGCAAAGAGATCCGGGTTCTGGCGTCTTTTTCCGGGTCCAATTCGGCCGTTGTGGGCCTCTGGAGGTGTTTGTGGAGCTCATCCGGGCTCTGGGGGTGTCTGGTAAAGAGATCCGGGTTCTGGCGTCTTTTTCCGGGTCCAATTCGGCCGTTGTGGGCCTCTGGAGGTGTTTGGGTCCGAGTTCCGGGCTCTGGGGGTGTCTGGTAAAGAGATCCGGGTTCTGGCGTCTTTTTCCGGGTCCAATTCGGCCGTTGTGGGCCTCTGGAGGTGTTTGGGTCCGTGTTCCGGGCTCTGGGGGTGTCTGGTAAAGAGATCCGGGTTCTGGCGTCTTTTTCCGGACTTAATTCGGCCGTTGTGGGCCTCTGGAGGTGTTTGGGTCCGAGTTCCGGGCTCTGGGGGTGTCTGGTAAAGAGATCCGGGTTCTGGCGTCTTTTTCCGGGTCCAATTCGGCCGTTGTGGGCCTCTGGAGGTGTTTGGGTCCGAGTTCCGGGCTCTGGGGGTGTCTGGTAAAGAGATCCGGGTTTTGGCGTCTTTTTCCGGGTCCAATTCGGCCGTTGTGGGCCTCTGGAGGTGTTTGGGTACGAGTTCCGGGCTCTGGGGGTGTCTGGTAAAGAGATCCGGGTTCTGGCGTCTTTTTCCGGGTCCAATTCGGCCGTTGTGGGCCTCTGGAGGTGTTTGGGTCCGAGTTCCGGGCTCTGGGGGTGTCTGGTAAAGAGATCCGGGTTCTGGTGTCTTTTTCCTGGCTTAATTCGGCCGTTGTGGGCCCCTGGAGGTGTTTGCGGACCTCCGCGGGTGAAATAATGGAAAAAAAAAAAAGTTAAAGTTTCCAGTCGGGACTATGTGGAGCGAAAAAAACCCGGACTTTTTTGGCTCCGTCAGAAACTAAGTAAAAGTCGGAATATGTGAAGGAAAGCCCAGAAAATGCCTGGGCTTTTTTAGATCGCTTCGATAAATTTTTTTTTAGCTCACATCACTGGGCCACCAGGTCGCAGATTTCAGAAACCTGGTTTTCGGAAACAGAGATCTCCAGGACAGGGCCCCGAGCTTCGGGGGGAGCGTTCCCCAGCTGGACCTAAGCATAGTGGGCCAGGCCCCGGGCGGAAAGACGCTCCTGGAGCCGAGATACAGGGGTGGCCCCCCGCGCGACTTACCCGATTTCGGAGCACTATTTTCGGACAGTGATGGCAGAGCAGTGGGTGTACCGCATGGAGGAAAATAACAGCTCCAGAGAGCGGCAGAGACCAGACCAAGTCCCAGAACGGCACACTATTCCCGGACAGTGATGGCAGACCAGCAGGTGTACCGCATGGATGAATAAAGAGCTCCAGAGAGCGGCAGAACCCAGACCAAGTCCCAGAACGACACACTATTCCCGGACAGTGATGGCAGAACAGCAGGTGTACCCCATGGATGAATAAAGAGTTCCAGAGAGCGGCAGAACCCAGACCAAGTCCCAGAACGACACACTATTCCCGGACAGTGATGGCAGACCAGCAGGTGCAGTGGATGGATGAATAAAGACCTCCAGAGAGCGGCAGAGACCAGACCAAGTCCCAGAACGACACACTATTCCCGGACAGTGATGGCAGACCAGCAGGTGTACATGATGGATGAATAAAGAGCTCCAGAGAGCGGCAGAGACCAGACCAAGTCCCAGAACGACACACTATTCCCGGACAGTGATGGCAGAACGGCAGGTGCAGTGGATGGATGAATACAGAGTTCCAGAGAGCGGCAGAGACCAGACCAAGTCCCAGAACGACACACTATTCCCGGACAGTGATGGCAGAACAGCAGGTGTACCGCATGGATGAATAAAGAGTTCCAGAGAGCGGCAGAGACCAGACCAAGTCCCAGAACGACACACTATTCCCGGACAGTGATGGCAGAACGGCAGGTGTACCGCATGGATGAATAAAGAGTTCCAGAGAGCGTGATATCCCTGACCATGACCCAGAACGACACACTATTCCCGGACAGTGATGGCAGAAAGGCAGGTGTACCGCATGGATGAATAAAGAGTTCCAGAGAGCGGCAGAGACCAGACCAAGTCCCAGAACGACACACTATTCCCGGACAGTGATGGCAGACCAGCAGGTGTACCGCATGGATGAATAAAGAGTTCCAGAGAGCGTGATATCCCAGACCATGACCCAGAACGGCACACTGTTCCCGGACAGTGATGGCAGAACAGCAGGTGTACCGCATGGATGAATAAAGAGCTCCAGAGAGCGGCAGAGACCAGACCAAGTCCCAGAACGACACACTATTCCCGGACAGTGATGGCAGAACAGCAGGTGCAGTGGATGGATGAATAAAGAGCTCCAGAGAGCGGCAGAGACCAGACCAAGTCCCAGAACGACACACTATTCCCGGACAGTGATGGCAGAACAGCAGGTGTACCGCATGGATGAATAAAGAGCTCCAGAGAGCGGCAGAGACCAGACCATGACCCAGAACGGCACACTATTCCCGGACAGTGATGGCAGAACAGCAGGTGTACCGCATGGATGAATAAAGAGCTCCAGAGAGCGGCAGAGACCAGACCAAGTCCCAGAACGACACACTATTCCCGGACAGTGATGGCAGAAGAGCAGGTGTACCGCATGGATGAATACAGAGCTCCAGAGAGCGGCAGAGACCAGACCAAGTCCCAGAACGGCACACTGTTCCCGGACAGTGATGGCAGAACGGCAGGTGTACCGCATGGATGAATAAAGAGTTCCAGAGAGCGTGATATCCCAGACCATGACCCAGAACGACACACTATTCCCGGACAGTGATGGCAGACCAGCAGGTGTACCCCATGGATGAATAAAGAGTTCCAGAGAGCGGCAGAACCCAGACCATGACCCAGAACGGCACACTGTTCCCGGACAGTGATGGCAGAAGAGCAGGTGTACCGCATGGATGAATACAGAGCTCCAGAGAGCGGCAGAGACCAGACCAAGTCCCAGAACGGTACACTATTCCCGGACAGTGATGGCAGAACAGCAGGTGTACCGCATGGATGAATAAAGAGCTCCAGAGAGCGGCAGAGACCAGACCAAGTCCCAGAACGACACACTATTCCCGGACAGTGATGGCAGAACGGCAGGTGCAGTGGATGGATGAATACAGAGTTCCAGAGAGCGGCAGAGACCAGACCAAGTCCCAGAACGACACACTATTCCCGGACAGTGATGGCAGAACGGCAGGTGTACCGCATGGATGAATAAAGAGTTCCAGAGAGCGGCAGAGACCAGACCATGACCCAGAACGACACACTATTCCCGGACAGTGATGGCAGAACAGCAGGTGTACCGCATGGATGAATAAAGAGTTCCAGAGAGCGTGATATCCCAGACCATGACCCAGAACGACACACTATTCCCGGACAGTGATGGCAGAACAGCAGGTGTACCGCATGGATGAATAAAGAGTTCCAGAGAGCGTGATATCCCAGACCATGACCCAGAACGACACACTATTCCCGGACAGTGATGGCAGAACAGCAGGTGTACCGCATGGATGAATAAAGAGTTCCAGAGAGCGTGATATCCCAGACCATGACCCAGAACGACACACTATTCCCGGACAGTGATGGCAGAACAGCAGGTGTACCGCATGGATGAATACACAGTTCCAGAGAGCGGGAGATCCCGGCCGATGTCCGATGACGAAGCACTGTATGGGACACTTTGAAGGAAGGGTCGGTCTCCTGGATGAAAAGAACTTTAATTTTCTGACTTAAAATACGGAGTTAAAGTTTCCAGTCGGGACGATAAGGAGGGCAAAAAAACCCGGACTTTTTTGGCTCCGTCAGAAACTAAGTAAAAGTCGGACTATGTGAAGGAAAGCTCAGAAAATGCCTGGAGAATTTTGAGCGGACCGGAAAAAAAAAGTTCCAGCCGACATCACTGGGCCACCAGGTCGCAGATTCCTGAAACCCGGTTTTTAGAAACATAGGCCTCCAGTCGTGAAGACCGGCGTTTGTGCGGTTCGGATCCGACTCAGACCTCAGTATTTTCGGACACCCTCGGACAGTGGCGGGGGTGGAAGAACCGGAGCCTCATGCAGAACTGGCTGTCGGGGAGCAAGCGGACGCTACCCCGGCAGGAGGCATCATTCCGGGCACTGTGGCTGATCGGTAGCTTTCGTGGATGGATGACTGAGCGAACGAACGAGATGACGGCGGTGCGTCCTGGCTGATGTCCCAGTACGGGGCACTATTCTCGGATGCTGATGGCAGAACAGCAGGTGCAGTGGACGGATGAACACACAGTTCCATAGAGCGGCAGAACCCAGACCATGTCCCAGAACGGGACACTATTCTCGGATGCTGATGTCAGAACAGCAGGTGTAACGCATGGATGAATACAGAGTTCCAGAGAGCGGCAGAGACCAGACCATGTCCCAGAACGGGACACTATTCTCGGATGCTGATGTCAGAACAGCAGGTGTAACGCATGGATGAATACAGAGTTCCAGAGAGCGGCAGAGACCAGACCATGTCCCAGAACGGGACACTATTCTCGGATGCTGATGTCAGAACAGCAGGTGTAACGCATGGATGAATACAGAGTTCCAGAGAGCGGCAGAGACCAGACCATGTCCCTGTACGGGACACTATTCTCGGATGCTGATGTCAGAACAGCAGGTGTAACGCATGGATGAATACAGAGTTCCAGAGAGCGGCAGAGACCAGACCATGTCCCAGAACGGCGCACTATTCTCGGATGCTGATGTCAGAACAGCAGGTGCAGCGGACGGACTAATACACAGTTCCAGAGAGCGGTATTTCACGACAGATATCCGATGATGAAGCGCTATTGTCGGACACTGATGGCAGAACAGCAGGTGCACTGGATGAAGGAAATTAACAGAACATAGTTCCAGAGAGCGGGATATCCCAGACCAAGTCCCAGAACGGCGCGCTATTGTCGGACACTGATGGCAGAACAGCAGGTGCACTGGATGAAGAAAATAAACAGAACATAGTTCCAGAGAGCGTGATATCCCAGACCAAGTCCCAGAACGGCGCGCTATTGTCGGACACTGATGGCAGAACAGCAGGTGCACTGGATGAAGGAAATAAACAGAACATAGTTCCAGAGAGTGTGATATCCCAGACCAAGTCCCAGAACGGCCCACTATTCCCGGACACTCATCTACTTAAAATCTCCCTGATTACCTGCCAGAACAGAGCAGATCCAGAGAGCGGTATTTCACGGCAGATATCCGATGATGAAGCGCTATTGTCGGACACTGATGGCAGAACAGCAGTTGCACTGGATGAAGGAAATGAACAGAACATAGTTCCAGAGAGGGGGATATGCCAGACCATGTCCCAGTACGGGACACTATTCTCGGATGCTGATGTCAGAACAGCAGGTGCAGTGGATGAAGGAAATAAACAGAACATAGTTCCAGAGAGCGGGATATGCCAGACCATGTCCCAGTACGGGACACTATTCTCGGATGCTGATGTCAGAACAGCAGGTGCAGTGGATGGATGAAATAAACAGTTCCAGAGAGCGTGAGATCCCGGCTGATATCCGATGAAGAAGCACTGTTCACGGACACTGATGGCTGAACAGCAGGTGCAGCGGATGGATGAATACACAGTTCCAGACAGTGGGAGATCCCTGACCATGTCCCAGTACGGGACACTATTCTCGGATGCTGATGTCAGAACAGCAGGTGCAGTGGATGAAGGAAATAATCAGAACATAGTTCCAGAGAGCGGGAGATCCCAGACCATGTCCCAGTACGGGACACTATTCTCGGATGCTGATGTCAGAACAGCAGGTGCAGTGGATGAAGGAAATAATCAGAACATAGTTCCAGAGAGCGGGATATCCCAGACCATGTCCCAGTACGGGACACTATTCTCGGATGCTGATGTCAGAACAGCAGGTGCAGTGGATGAAGGAAATAATCAGAACATAGTTCCAGAGAGCGGGATATCCCAGACCATGTCCCAGTACGGGACACTATTCTCGGATGCTGATGTCAGAACAGCAGGTGCAGTGGATGAAGGAAATAATCAGAACATAGTTCCAGAGAGCGGGATATCCCAGACCATGTCCCAGTACGGGACACTATTCTCGGATGCTGATGTCAGAACAGCAGGTGCAGTGGATGGATGAATTAAACAGTTCCAGAGAGCGTGAGATCCCGGCTGATATCCGATGAAGAATCACTGTTCACGGACACTGATGGCAGAACAGCAGGTGTACCGCATGGATGAATACAGAGTTCCAGAGAGCGGCAGAACCCAGACCATGTCCCAGTACGGGACACTATTCTCGGATGCTGATGTCAGAACAGCAGGTGCAGTGGATGGATGAAATAAACAGTTCCAGAGAGCGTGAGATCCCGGCCGATGTCCGATGACGAAGCACTGTATGGGACACTTTGAAGGAAGGGTCGGTCTCCTGGATGAAAAAGACTTTAATTTTCTGACTTAAAAAAAAAGTTAAAGTTTCCAGTCGGGACGATAAGGAGGGCAAAAAAACCCGGACTTTTTTGGCTCCGTCAGAAACTAAGTAAAAGTCGGAATATGTGGCGCAAAGCCCTAAAATCCCCTGGAGAATTTTGAGCGGACCGGAAAAAAAAAGTTCCAGCTGACATCACTGGGCCACCAGGTCGCAGATTTCAGAAACCTGGTTTTCGGAAACACAGGGCTCCAGGGCTGAGACCCGGGCTTCGTGGGGAGCGTTCCCCAGCTGGGCCTAAGCATCTTCGGACAACTTTGGGCGGAAAAGCGGGTTCGGGAACCGGGATACGGGGCGGGTTACGCGGCGTGACCTGCCCGAGTGCAGTGCACTATTCCCGGACACTCATCTACTTAAAATCTCCCTGATTACCTGCCAGAACAGAGCAGATCCAGAGAGCGGTATTTCACGGCAGCTATCCGATGATGAAGCGCTGTTGTCGGACACTGATGGCAGAACAGCAGGTGCGGTGGATGAAATAAACAGTTCCAGAGAGCGGTATTTCACGGCAGTTATCCGATGATGAAGCGCTGTTGTCGGACACTGATGGCAGAACAGCAGGTGCGGTGGATGAAATAAACAGTTCCAGAGAGCGTGAGATCCCGGCTGATATCCGATGAAGAAGCGCTATTGTCGGACACTGATGGCAGAACAGCAGGTGCAGTGGATGGATGAATTAAACAGTTCCAGAGAGCGTGAGATCCCGGCTGATATCCGATGAAGAA
>NW_027554906.1:60000-72500 GCF_964276395.1 Gasterosteus aculeatus | reverse complement strand
CCTGGTAAAGAGATCCGGGTTCTGGCGTCTTTTTCCGGGTTCGATTCGGCCGTTGTGGGCCTCTGGAGGTGTTTGGGTCCGAGTTCCGGGCTCTGGGGGTGTCTGGCAAAGAGATCCGGGTTCTGGCGTCTTTTTCCGGGTCCAATTCGGCCGTTGTGGGCCTCTGGAGGTGTTTGTGGAGCTCATCCGGGCTCTGGGGGTGTCTGGTAAAGAGATCCGGGTTCTGGCGTCTTTTTCCGGGTCCAATTCGGCCGTTGTGGGCCTCTGGAGGTGTTTGGGTCCGAGTTCCGGGCTCTGGGGGTGTCTGGTAAAGAGATCCGGGTTCTGGCGTCTTTTTCCGGGTCCAATTCGGCCGTTGTGGGCCTCTGGAGGTGTTTGGGTCCGTGTTCCGGGCTCTGGGGGTGTCTGGTAAAGAGATCCGGGTTCTGGCGTCTTTTTCCGGACTTAATTCGGCCGTTGTGGGCCTCTGGAGGTGTTTGGGTCCGAGTTCCGGGCTCTGGGGGTGTCTGGTAAAGAGATCCGGGTTCTGGCGTCTTTTTCCGGGTCCAATTCGGCCGTTGTGGGCCTCTGGAGGTGTTTGGGTCCGAGTTCCGGGCTCTGGGGGTGTCTGGTAAAGAGATCCGGGTTTTGGCGTCTTTTTCCGGGTCCAATTCGGCCGTTGTGGGCCTCTGGAGGTGTTTGGGTACGAGTTCCGGGCTCTGGGGGTGTCTGGTAAAGAGATCCGGGTTCTGGCGTCTTTTTCCGGGTCCAATTCGGCCGTTGTGGGCCTCTGGAGGTGTTTGGGTCCGAGTTCCGGGCTCTGGGGGTGTCTGGTAAAGAGATCCGGGTTCTGGTGTCTTTTTCCTGGCTTAATTCGGCCGTTGTGGGCCCCTGGAGGTGTTTGCGGACCTCCGCGGGTGAAATAATGGAAAAAAAAAAAAGTTAAAGTTTCCAGTCGGGACTATGTGGAGCGAAAAAAACCCGGACTTTTTTGGCTCCGTCAGAAACTAAGTAAAAGTCGGAATATGTGAAGGAAAGCCCAGAAAATGCCTGGGCTTTTTTAGATCGCTTCGATAAATTTTTTTTTAGCTCACATCACTGGGCCACCAGGTCGCAGATTTCAGAAACCTGGTTTTCGGAAACAGAGATCTCCAGGACAGGGCCCCGAGCTTCGGGGGGAGCGTTCCCCAGCTGGACCTAAGCATAGTGGGCCAGGCCCCGGGCGGAAAGACGCTCCTGGAGCCGAGATACAGGGGTGGCCCCCCGCGCGACTTACCCGATTTCGGAGCACTATTTTCGGACAGTGATGGCAGAGCAGTGGGTGTACCGCATGGAGGAAAATAACAGCTCCAGAGAGCGGCAGAGACCAGACCAAGTCCCAGAACGGCACACTATTCCCGGACAGTGATGGCAGACCAGCAGGTGTACCGCATGGATGAATAAAGAGCTCCAGAGAGCGGCAGAACCCAGACCAAGTCCCAGAACGACACACTATTCCCGGACAGTGATGGCAGAACAGCAGGTGTACCCCATGGATGAATAAAGAGTTCCAGAGAGCGGCAGAACCCAGACCAAGTCCCAGAACGACACACTATTCCCGGACAGTGATGGCAGACCAGCAGGTGCAGTGGATGGATGAATAAAGACCTCCAGAGAGCGGCAGAGACCAGACCAAGTCCCAGAACGACACACTATTCCCGGACAGTGATGGCAGACCAGCAGGTGTACATGATGGATGAATAAAGAGCTCCAGAGAGCGGCAGAGACCAGACCAAGTCCCAGAACGACACACTATTCCCGGACAGTGATGGCAGAACGGCAGGTGCAGTGGATGGATGAATACAGAGTTCCAGAGAGCGGCAGAGACCAGACCAAGTCCCAGAACGACACACTATTCCCGGACAGTGATGGCAGAACAGCAGGTGTACCGCATGGATGAATAAAGAGTTCCAGAGAGCGGCAGAGACCAGACCAAGTCCCAGAACGACACACTATTCCCGGACAGTGATGGCAGAACGGCAGGTGTACCGCATGGATGAATAAAGAGTTCCAGAGAGCGTGATATCCCTGACCATGACCCAGAACGACACACTATTCCCGGACAGTGATGGCAGAAAGGCAGGTGTACCGCATGGATGAATAAAGAGTTCCAGAGAGCGGCAGAGACCAGACCAAGTCCCAGAACGACACACTATTCCCGGACAGTGATGGCAGACCAGCAGGTGTACCGCATGGATGAATAAAGAGTTCCAGAGAGCGTGATATCCCAGACCATGACCCAGAACGGCACACTGTTCCCGGACAGTGATGGCAGAACAGCAGGTGTACCGCATGGATGAATAAAGAGCTCCAGAGAGCGGCAGAGACCAGACCAAGTCCCAGAACGACACACTATTCCCGGACAGTGATGGCAGAACAGCAGGTGCAGTGGATGGATGAATAAAGAGCTCCAGAGAGCGGCAGAGACCAGACCAAGTCCCAGAACGACACACTATTCCCGGACAGTGATGGCAGAACAGCAGGTGTACCGCATGGATGAATAAAGAGCTCCAGAGAGCGGCAGAGACCAGACCATGACCCAGAACGGCACACTATTCCCGGACAGTGATGGCAGAACAGCAGGTGTACCGCATGGATGAATAAAGAGCTCCAGAGAGCGGCAGAGACCAGACCAAGTCCCAGAACGACACACTATTCCCGGACAGTGATGGCAGAAGAGCAGGTGTACCGCATGGATGAATACAGAGCTCCAGAGAGCGGCAGAGACCAGACCAAGTCCCAGAACGGCACACTGTTCCCGGACAGTGATGGCAGAACGGCAGGTGTACCGCATGGATGAATAAAGAGTTCCAGAGAGCGTGATATCCCAGACCATGACCCAGAACGACACACTATTCCCGGACAGTGATGGCAGACCAGCAGGTGTACCCCATGGATGAATAAAGAGTTCCAGAGAGCGGCAGAACCCAGACCATGACCCAGAACGGCACACTGTTCCCGGACAGTGATGGCAGAAGAGCAGGTGTACCGCATGGATGAATACAGAGCTCCAGAGAGCGGCAGAGACCAGACCAAGTCCCAGAACGGTACACTATTCCCGGACAGTGATGGCAGAACAGCAGGTGTACCGCATGGATGAATAAAGAGCTCCAGAGAGCGGCAGAGACCAGACCAAGTCCCAGAACGACACACTATTCCCGGACAGTGATGGCAGAACGGCAGGTGCAGTGGATGGATGAATACAGAGTTCCAGAGAGCGGCAGAGACCAGACCAAGTCCCAGAACGACACACTATTCCCGGACAGTGATGGCAGAACGGCAGGTGTACCGCATGGATGAATAAAGAGTTCCAGAGAGCGGCAGAGACCAGACCATGACCCAGAACGACACACTATTCCCGGACAGTGATGGCAGAACAGCAGGTGTACCGCATGGATGAATAAAGAGTTCCAGAGAGCGTGATATCCCAGACCATGACCCAGAACGACACACTATTCCCGGACAGTGATGGCAGAACAGCAGGTGTACCGCATGGATGAATAAAGAGTTCCAGAGAGCGTGATATCCCAGACCATGACCCAGAACGACACACTATTCCCGGACAGTGATGGCAGAACAGCAGGTGTACCGCATGGATGAATAAAGAGTTCCAGAGAGCGTGATATCCCAGACCATGACCCAGAACGACACACTATTCCCGGACAGTGATGGCAGAACAGCAGGTGTACCGCATGGATGAATACACAGTTCCAGAGAGCGGGAGATCCCGGCCGATGTCCGATGACGAAGCACTGTATGGGACACTTTGAAGGAAGGGTCGGTCTCCTGGATGAAAAGAACTTTAATTTTCTGACTTAAAATACGGAGTTAAAGTTTCCAGTCGGGACGATAAGGAGGGCAAAAAAACCCGGACTTTTTTGGCTCCGTCAGAAACTAAGTAAAAGTCGGACTATGTGAAGGAAAGCTCAGAAAATGCCTGGAGAATTTTGAGCGGACCGGAAAAAAAAAGTTCCAGCCGACATCACTGGGCCACCAGGTCGCAGATTCCTGAAACCCGGTTTTTAGAAACATAGGCCTCCAGTCGTGAAGACCGGCGTTTGTGCGGTTCGGATCCGACTCAGACCTCAGTATTTTCGGACACCCTCGGACAGTGGCGGGGGTGGAAGAACCGGAGCCTCATGCAGAACTGGCTGTCGGGGAGCAAGCGGACGCTACCCCGGCAGGAGGCATCATTCCGGGCACTGTGGCTGATCGGTAGCTTTCGTGGATGGATGACTGAGCGAACGAACGAGATGACGGCGGTGCGTCCTGGCTGATGTCCCAGTACGGGGCACTATTCTCGGATGCTGATGGCAGAACAGCAGGTGCAGTGGACGGATGAACACACAGTTCCATAGAGCGGCAGAACCCAGACCATGTCCCAGAACGGGACACTATTCTCGGATGCTGATGTCAGAACAGCAGGTGTAACGCATGGATGAATACAGAGTTCCAGAGAGCGGCAGAGACCAGACCATGTCCCAGAACGGGACACTATTCTCGGATGCTGATGTCAGAACAGCAGGTGTAACGCATGGATGAATACAGAGTTCCAGAGAGCGGCAGAGACCAGACCATGTCCCAGAACGGGACACTATTCTCGGATGCTGATGTCAGAACAGCAGGTGTAACGCATGGATGAATACAGAGTTCCAGAGAGCGGCAGAGACCAGACCATGTCCCTGTACGGGACACTATTCTCGGATGCTGATGTCAGAACAGCAGGTGTAACGCATGGATGAATACAGAGTTCCAGAGAGCGGCAGAGACCAGACCATGTCCCAGAACGGCGCACTATTCTCGGATGCTGATGTCAGAACAGCAGGTGCAGCGGACGGACTAATACACAGTTCCAGAGAGCGGTATTTCACGACAGATATCCGATGATGAAGCGCTATTGTCGGACACTGATGGCAGAACAGCAGGTGCACTGGATGAAGGAAATTAACAGAACATAGTTCCAGAGAGCGGGATATCCCAGACCAAGTCCCAGAACGGCGCGCTATTGTCGGACACTGATGGCAGAACAGCAGGTGCACTGGATGAAGAAAATAAACAGAACATAGTTCCAGAGAGCGTGATATCCCAGACCAAGTCCCAGAACGGCGCGCTATTGTCGGACACTGATGGCAGAACAGCAGGTGCACTGGATGAAGGAAATAAACAGAACATAGTTCCAGAGAGTGTGATATCCCAGACCAAGTCCCAGAACGGCCCACTATTCCCGGACACTCATCTACTTAAAATCTCCCTGATTACCTGCCAGAACAGAGCAGATCCAGAGAGCGGTATTTCACGGCAGATATCCGATGATGAAGCGCTATTGTCGGACACTGATGGCAGAACAGCAGTTGCACTGGATGAAGGAAATGAACAGAACATAGTTCCAGAGAGGGGGATATGCCAGACCATGTCCCAGTACGGGACACTATTCTCGGATGCTGATGTCAGAACAGCAGGTGCAGTGGATGAAGGAAATAAACAGAACATAGTTCCAGAGAGCGGGATATGCCAGACCATGTCCCAGTACGGGACACTATTCTCGGATGCTGATGTCAGAACAGCAGGTGCAGTGGATGGATGAAATAAACAGTTCCAGAGAGCGTGAGATCCCGGCTGATATCCGATGAAGAAGCACTGTTCACGGACACTGATGGCTGAACAGCAGGTGCAGCGGATGGATGAATACACAGTTCCAGACAGTGGGAGATCCCTGACCATGTCCCAGTACGGGACACTATTCTCGGATGCTGATGTCAGAACAGCAGGTGCAGTGGATGAAGGAAATAATCAGAACATAGTTCCAGAGAGCGGGAGATCCCAGACCATGTCCCAGTACGGGACACTATTCTCGGATGCTGATGTCAGAACAGCAGGTGCAGTGGATGAAGGAAATAATCAGAACATAGTTCCAGAGAGCGGGATATCCCAGACCATGTCCCAGTACGGGACACTATTCTCGGATGCTGATGTCAGAACAGCAGGTGCAGTGGATGAAGGAAATAATCAGAACATAGTTCCAGAGAGCGGGATATCCCAGACCATGTCCCAGTACGGGACACTATTCTCGGATGCTGATGTCAGAACAGCAGGTGCAGTGGATGAAGGAAATAATCAGAACATAGTTCCAGAGAGCGGGATATCCCAGACCATGTCCCAGTACGGGACACTATTCTCGGATGCTGATGTCAGAACAGCAGGTGCAGTGGATGGATGAATTAAACAGTTCCAGAGAGCGTGAGATCCCGGCTGATATCCGATGAAGAATCACTGTTCACGGACACTGATGGCAGAACAGCAGGTGTACCGCATGGATGAATACAGAGTTCCAGAGAGCGGCAGAACCCAGACCATGTCCCAGTACGGGACACTATTCTCGGATGCTGATGTCAGAACAGCAGGTGCAGTGGATGGATGAAATAAACAGTTCCAGAGAGCGTGAGATCCCGGCCGATGTCCGATGACGAAGCACTGTATGGGACACTTTGAAGGAAGGGTCGGTCTCCTGGATGAAAAAGACTTTAATTTTCTGACTTAAAAAAAAAGTTAAAGTTTCCAGTCGGGACGATAAGGAGGGCAAAAAAACCCGGACTTTTTTGGCTCCGTCAGAAACTAAGTAAAAGTCGGAATATGTGGCGCAAAGCCCTAAAATCCCCTGGAGAATTTTGAGCGGACCGGAAAAAAAAAGTTCCAGCTGACATCACTGGGCCACCAGGTCGCAGATTTCAGAAACCTGGTTTTCGGAAACACAGGGCTCCAGGGCTGAGACCCGGGCTTCGTGGGGAGCGTTCCCCAGCTGGGCCTAAGCATCTTCGGACAACTTTGGGCGGAAAAGCGGGTTCGGGAACCGGGATACGGGGCGGGTTACGCGGCGTGACCTGCCCGAGTGCAGTGCACTATTCCCGGACACTCATCTACTTAAAATCTCCCTGATTACCTGCCAGAACAGAGCAGATCCAGAGAGCGGTATTTCACGGCAGCTATCCGATGATGAAGCGCTGTTGTCGGACACTGATGGCAGAACAGCAGGTGCGGTGGATGAAATAAACAGTTCCAGAGAGCGGTATTTCACGGCAGTTATCCGATGATGAAGCGCTGTTGTCGGACACTGATGGCAGAACAGCAGGTGCGGTGGATGAAATAAACAGTTCCAGAGAGCGTGAGATCCCGGCTGATATCCGATGAAGAAGCGCTATTGTCGGACACTGATGGCAGAACAGCAGGTGCAGTGGATGGATGAATTAAACAGTTCCAGAGAGCGTGAGATCCCGGCTGATATCCGATGAAGAAGCACTGTTCTCGGACACTGATGGCAGAACGGCAGGTGCACTGGATGGATGAAATAAACAGTTCCAGAGAGCGTGAGATCCCGGCTGATATCCGATGAAGAAGCACTGTTCTCGGACACTGATGGCAGAACGGCAGGTGCACTGGATGGATGAATACACAGTTCCAGACAGCGGGAGATCCCTGACCATGTCCCAGTACGGGACACTATTCTCGGATGCTGATGTCAGAACAGCAGGTGCAGTGGATGAAGGAAATAAACAGAACACAGTTCCATGGAGCGGGAGATCCCTGACCATGTCCCAGTACGGGACACTATTCTCGGATGCTGATGTCAGAACAGCAGGTGCAGTGGATGAAGGAAATAAACAGAACACAGTTCCATGGAGCGGGAGATCCCAGACCATGTCCCAGTACGGGCCACTATTCTCGGATGCTGATGTCAGAACAGCAGGTGCGGTGGATGGATGAAATAAACAGTTCCAGAGAGCGTGAGATCCCGGCTGATATCCGATGAAGAAGCGCTGTTGTCGGACACTGATGGCAGAACAGCAGGTGCGGTGGATGGATGAAAGAAACAGTTCCAGAGAGCGGTATCTCACGGCAGTTATCCGATGATGAAGCGCTATTGTCGGACACTGATGGCAGAACAGCAGGTGCAGTGGATGGATGAAGTAAACAGTTCCATAGAGCAGGAGATCCCAGACCATGTCCCATAACGGCACACTATTCTCGGATGCTGATGTCAGAACAGCAGGTGTAACGCATGGATGAATACAGAGTTCCAGAGAGCGGGATATGCCAGACCATGTCCCAGTACGGGACACTATTCTCGGATGCTGATGTCAGAACAGCAGGTGCAGTGGATGGATGAAATAAACAGTTCCATAGAGCGGTATTTCCCGACAGATATCCGACGACGAAGGACCATTTGGGACGCTTTGCAGGAAGGGTCGGTCTCCTGGATGAAAAGAACTTTAATTTTCTGACTTAAAATACGGAGTTAAAGTTTCCAGTCGGGACGATAAGGAGGGCAAAAAAACCCGGACTTTTTTGGCTCCGTCAGAAACTAAGTAAAAGTCGGACTATGTGAAGGAAAGCTCAGAAAATGCCTGGAGAATTTTGAGCGGACCGGAAAAAAAAAGTTCCAGCCGACATCACTGGGCCACCAGGTCGCAGATTCCTGAAACCCGGTTTTTAGAAACATAGGCCTCCAGTCGTGAAGACCGGCGTTTGTGCGGTTCGGATCCGACTCAGACCTCAGTATTTTCGGACACCCTCGGACAGTGGCGGGGGTGGAAGAACCGGAGCCTCATGCAGAACTGGCTGTCGGGGAGCAAGCGGACGCTACCCCGGCAGGAGGCATCATTCCGGGCACTGTGGCTGATCGGTAGCTTTCGTGGATGGATGACTGAGCGAACGAACGAGATGACGGCGGTGCGTCCTGGCTGATGTCCCAGTACGGGGCACTATTCTCGGATGCTGATGGCAGAACAGCAGGTGCAGTGGACGGATGAACACACAGTTCCATAGAGCGGCAGAACCCAGACCATGTCCCAGAACGGGACACTATTCTCGGATGCTGATGTCAGAACAGCAGGTGTAACGCATGGATGAATACAGAGTTCCAGAGAGCGGCAGAGACCAGACCATGTCCCAGAACGGGACACTATTCTCGGATGCTGATGTCAGAACAGCAGGTGTAACGCATGGATGAATACAGAGTTCCAGAGAGCGGCAGAGACCAGACCATGTCCCAGAACGGGACACTATTCTCGGATGCTGATGTCAGAACAGCAGGTGTAACGCATGGATGAATACAGAGTTCCAGAGAGCGGCAGAGACCAGACCATGTCCCTGTACGGGACACTATTCTCGGATGCTGATGTCAGAACAGCAGGTGTAACGCATGGATGAATACAGAGTTCCAGAGAGCGGCAGAGACCAGACCATGTCCCAGAACGGCGCACTATTCTCGGATGCTGATGTCAGAACAGCAGGTGCAGCGGACGGACTAATACACAGTTCCAGAGAGCGGTATTTCACGACAGATATCCGATGATGAAGCGCTATTGTCGGACACTGATGGCAGAACAGCAGGTGCACTGGATGAAGGAAATTAACAGAACATAGTTCCAGAGAGCGGGATATCCCAGACCAAGTCCCAGAACGGCGCGCTATTGTCGGACACTGATGGCAGAACAGCAGGTGCACTGGATGAAGAAAATAAACAGAACATAGTTCCAGAGAGCGTGATATCCCAGACCAAGTCCCAGAACGGCGCGCTATTGTCGGACACTGATGGCAGAACAGCAGGTGCACTGGATGAAGGAAATAAACAGAACATAGTTCCAGAGAGTGTGATATCCCAGACCAAGTCCCAGAACGGCCCACTATTCCCGGACACTCATCTACTTAAAATCTCCCTGATTACCTGCCAGAACAGAGCAGATCCAGAGAGCGGTATTTCACGGCAGATATCCGATGATGAAGCGCTATTGTCGGACACTGATGGCAGAACAGCAGTTGCACTGGATGAAGGAAATGAACAGAACATAGTTCCAGAGAGGGGGATATGCCAGACCATGTCCCAGTACGGGACACTATTCTCGGATGCTGATGTCAGAACAGCAGGTGCAGTGGATGAAGGAAATAAACAGAACATAGTTCCAGAGAGCGGGATATGCCAGACCATGTCCCAGTACGGGACACTATTCTCGGATGCTGATGTCAGAACAGCAGGTGCAGTGGATGGATGAAATAAACAGTTCCAGAGAGCGTGAGATCCCGGCTGATATCCGATGAAGAAGCACTGTTCACGGACACTGATGGCTGAACAGCAGGTGCAGCGGATGGATGAATACACAGTTCCAGACAGTGGGAGATCCCTGACCATGTCCCAGTACGGGACACTATTCTCGGATGCTGATGTCAGAACAGCAGGTGCAGTGGATGAAGGAAATAATCAGAACATAGTTCCAGAGAGCGGGAGATCCCAGACCATGTCCCAGTACGGGACACTATTCTCGGATGCTGATGTCAGAACAGCAGGTGCAGTGGATGAAGGAAATAATCAGAACATAGTTCCAGAGAGCGGGATATCCCAGACCATGTCCCAGTACGGGACACTATTCTCGGATGCTGATGTCAGAACAGCAGGTGCAGTGGATGAAGGAAATAATCAGAACATAGTTCCAGAGAGCGGGATATCCCAGACCATGTCCCAGTACGGGACACTATTCTCGGATGCTGATGTCAGAACAGCAGGTGCAGTGGATGAAGGAAATAATCAGAACATAGTTCCAGAGAGCGGGATATCCCAGACCATGTCCCAGTACGGGACACTATTCTCGGATGCTGATGTCAGAACAGCAGGTGCAGTGGATGGATGAATTAAACAGTTCCAGAGAGCGTGAGATCCCGGCTGATATCCGATGAAGAATCACTGTTCACGGACACTGATGGCAGAACAGCAGGTGTACCGCATGGATGAATACAGAGTTCCAGAGAGCGGCAGAACCCAGACCATGTCCCAGTACGGGACACTATTCTCGGATGCTGATGTCAGAACAGCAGGTGCAGTGGATGGATGAAATAAACAGTTCCAGAGAGCGTGAGATCCCGGCCGATGTCCGATGACGAAGCACTGTATGGGACACTTTGAAGGAAGGGTCGGTCTCCTGGATGAAAAAGACTTTAATTTTCTGACTTAAAAAAAAAGTTAAAGTTTCCAGTCGGGACGATAAGGAGGGCAAAAAAACCCGGACTTTTTTGGCTCCGTCAGAAACTAAGTAAAAGTCGGAATATGTGGCGCAAAGCCCTAAAATCCCCTGGAGAATTTTGAGCGGACCGGAAAAAAAAAGTTCCAGCTGACATCACTGGGCCACCAGGTCGCAGATTTCAGAAACCTGGTTTTCGGAAACACAGGGCTCCAGGGCTGAGACCCGGGCTTCGTGGGGAGCGTTCCCCAGCTGGGCCTAAGCATCTTCGGACAACTTTGGGCGGAAAAGCGGGTTCGGGAACCGGGATACGGGGCGGGTTACGCGGCGTGACCTGCCCGAGTGCAGTGCACTATTCCCGGACACTCATCTACTTAAAATCTCCCTGATTACCTGCCAGAACAGAGCAGATCCAGAGAGCGGTATTTCACGGCAGCTATCCGATGATGAAGCGCTGTTGTCGGACACTGATGGCAGAACAGCAGGTGCGGTGGATGAAATAAACAGTTCCAGAGAGCGGTATTTCACGGCAGTTATCCGATGATGAAGCGCTGTTGTCGGACACTGATGGCAGAACAGCAGGTGCGGTGGATGAAATAAACAGTTCCAGAGAGCGTGAGATCCCGGCTGATATCCGATGAAGAAGCGCTATTGTCGGACACTGATGGCAGAACAGCAGGTGCAGTGGATGGATGAATTAAACAGTTCCAGAGAGCGTGAGATCCCGGCTGATATCCGATGAAGAAGCACTGTTCTCGGACACTGATGGCAGAACGGCAGGTGCACTGGATGGATGAAATAAACAGTTCCAGAGAGCGTGAGATCCCGGCTGATATCCGATGAAGAAGCACTGTTCTCGGACACTGATGGCAGAACGGCAGGTGCACTGGATGGATGAATACACAGTTCCAGACAGCGGGAGATCCCTGACCATGTCCCAGTACGGGACACTATTCTCGGATGCTGATGTCAGAACAGCAGGTGCAGTGGATGAAGGAAATAAACAGAACACAGTTCCATGGAGCGGGAGATCCCTGACCATGTCCCAGTACGGGACACTATTCTCGGATGCTGATGTCAGAACAGCAGGTGCAGTGGATGAAGGAAATAAACAGAACACAGTTCCATGGAGCGGGAGATCCCAGACCATGTCCCAGTACGGGCCACTATTCTCGGATGCTGATGTCAGAACAGCAGGTGCGGTGGATGGATGAAATAAACAGTTCCAGAGAGCGTGAGATCCCGGCTGATATCCGATGAAGAAGCGCTGTTGTCGGACACTGATGGCAGAACAGCAGGTGCGGTGGATGGATGAAAGAAACAGTTCCAGAGAGCGGTATCTCACGGCAGTTATCCGATGATGAAGCGCTATTGTCGGACACTGATGGCAGAACAGCAGGTGCAGTGGATGGATGAAGTAAACAGTTCCATAGAGCAGGAGATCCCAGACCATGTCCCATAACGGCACACTATTCT
>NW_027554906.1:45000-47500 GCF_964276395.1 Gasterosteus aculeatus | reverse complement strand
CGGGTTCTGGCGTCTTTTTCCGGGTCCAATTCGGCCGTTGTGGGCCTCTGGAGGTGTTTGGGTCCGAGTTCCGGGCTCTGGGGGTGTCTGGTAAAGAGATCCGGGTTCTGGCGTCTTTTTCCTGGCTTAATTCGGCCGTTGTGGGCCCCTGGAGGTGTTTGCGGACCTCCGCGGGTGAAATAATGGAAAAAAAAAAAAGTTAAAGTTTCCAGTCGGGACTATGTGGAGCGAAAAAAACCCGGACTTTTTTGGCTCCGTCAGAAACTAAGTAAAAGTCGGAATATGTGAAGGAAAGCCCAGAAAATGCCTGGGCTTTTTTAGATCGCTTCGATAAATTTTTTTTTAGCTCACATCACTGGGCCACCAGGTCGCAGATTTCAGAAACCTGGTTTTCGGAAACAGAGATCTCCAGGACAGGGCCCCGAGCTTCGGGGGGAGCGTTCCCCAGCTGGACCTAAGCATAGTGGGCCAGGCCCCGGGCGGAAAGACGCTCCTGGAGCCGAGATACAGGGGTGGCTCCCCGCGCGACTTACCCGATTTCGGAGCACTATTTTCGGACAGTGATGGCAGAGCAGTGGGTGTACCGGATGGAGGAAAATAACAGCTCCAGAGAGCGGCAGAGACCAGACCATGACCCAGAACGGCACACTGTTCCCGGACAGTGATGGCAGACCAGCAGGTGTACCCCATGGATGAATAAAGAGTTCCAGAGAGCGGCAGAACCCAGACCATGACCCAGAACGGCACACTGTTCCCGGACAGTGATGACAGAACAGCAGGTGTACCGCATGGATGAATACACAGTTCCAGAGAGCGGCAGAACCCAGACCATGACCCAGAACGGCACACTGTTCCCGGACAGTGATGGCAGACCAGCAGGTGTACCCCATGGATGAATAAAGAGTTCCAGAGAGTTCCAGAGAGCGGCAGAGACCAGACCAAGTCCCAGAACGACACACTATTCCCGGACAGTGATGGCAGAACAGCAGGTGTACCGCATGGATGAATAAAGAGCTCCAGAGAGCGGCAGAACCCAGACCAAGTCCCAGAACGACACACTATTCCCGGACAGTGATGGCAGAACAGCAGGTGCAGTGGATGGATGAATAAAGAGCTCCAGAGAGCGGCAGAGACCAGACCAAGTCCCAGAAAGACACACTATTCCCGGACAGTGATGGCAGAACAGCAGGTGTACCCCATGGATGAATAAACAGCTCCAGAGAGCGGCAGAACCCAGACCAAGTCCCAGAACGACACACTGTTCCCGGACAGTGATGGCAGACCAGCAGGTGTACCGCATGGATGAATAAAGAGTTCCAGAGAGCGGCAGAGACCAGACCAAGTCCCAGAACGGCACACTGTTCCCGGACAGTGATGGCAGAACGGCAGGTGTACCGCATGGATGAATAAAGAGTTCCAGAGAGCGTGATATCCCAGACCATGACCCAGAACGACACACTATTCCCGGACAGTGATGGCAGAACAGCAGGTGTACCGCATGGATGAATAAAGAGCTCCAGAGAGCGGCAGAGACCAGACCATGACCCAGAACGGCACACTGTTCCCGGACAGTGATGGCAGACCAGCAGGTGTACCGCATGGATGAATACAGAGCTCCAGAGAGCGGCAGAGACCAGACCAAGTCCCAGAACGGCACACTGTTCCCGGACAGTGATGGCAGAACGGCAGGTGTACCGCATGGATGAATAAAGAGTTCCAGAGAGCGGGATATGCCAGACCATGT
This sequence comes from Gasterosteus aculeatus, assembly GCF_964276395.1. Classification (NCBI taxonomy): domain Eukaryota; kingdom Metazoa; phylum Chordata; class Actinopteri; order Perciformes; family Gasterosteidae; genus Gasterosteus; species Gasterosteus aculeatus. The sequence continues at coordinate 45,756 of NW_027554906.1, read as the reverse complement.
CCCAGTACGACACACTATTCTCGGATGCTGATGTCAGAACAGCAGGTGCAGTGGATGAAGGAAATAATCAGAACATAGTTCCAGAGAGCGGGATATGCCAGACCATGTCCCAGTACGGGACACTATTCTCGGATGCTGATGCCAGAACAGCAGGTGCAGTGGATGAAGGAAATAAACAGAACACAGTTCCATGGAGCGGGAGATCCCAGACCATGTCCCAGTACGGGACACTATTCTCGGATGCTGATGTCAGAACAGCAGGTGCAGTGGATGAAGGAAATAAACAGAACACAGTTCCATGGAGCGGGAGATCCCAGACCATGTCCCAGTACGGGACACTATTCTCGGATGCTGATGTCAGAACAGCAGGTGCAGTGGATGAAGGAAATAAACAGAACACAGTTCCATGGAGCGGGAGATCCCAGACCATGTCCCAGTACGGGACACTATTCTCGGATGCTGATGTCAGAACAGCAGGTGCAGTGGATGGATGAAATAAACAGAACACAGTTCCATGGAGCGGGAGATCCCAGACCATGTCCCAGTACGGGACACTATTCTCGGATGCTGATGTCAGAACAGCAGGTGCAGTGGATGAAGGAAATAATCAGAACACAGTTCCAGAGAGCGGGATATGCCAGACCATGTCCCAGTACGGGACACTATTCTCGGATGCTGATGTCAGAACAGCAGGTGCAGTGGATGAAGGAAATAATCAGAACATAGTTCCAGAGAGCGGGATATCCCAGACCATGT
>NW_027554906.1:22500-35000 GCF_964276395.1 Gasterosteus aculeatus | reverse complement strand
TCGGCCGTTGTGGGCCTCTGGAGGTGTTTGGGTCCGAGTTCCGGGCTCTGGGGGTGTCTGGCAAAGAGATCCGGGTTCTGGCGTCTTTTTCCGGGTCCAATTCGGCCGTTGTGGGCCTCTGGAGGTGTTTGTGGAGCTCATCCGGGCTCTGGGGGTGTCTGGTAAAGAGATCCGGGTTCTGGCGTCTTTTTCCGGGTCCAATTCGGCCGTTGTGGGCCTCTGGAGGTGTTTGGGTCCGAGTTCCGGGCTCTGGGGGTGTCTGGTAAAGAGATCCGGGTTCTGGCGTCTTTTTCCGGGTCCAATTCGGCCGTTGTGGGCCTCTGGAGGTGTTTGGGTCCGTGTTCCGGGCTCTGGGGGTGTCTGGTAAAGAGATCCGGGTTCTGGCGTCTTTTTCCGGACTTAATTCGGCCGTTGTGGGCCTCTGGAGGTGTTTGGGTCCGAGTTCCGGGCTCTGGGGGTGTCTGGTAAAGAGATCCGGGTTCTGGCGTCTTTTTCCGGGTCCAATTCGGCCGTTGTGGGCCTCTGGAGGTGTTTGGGTCCGAGTTCCGGGCTCTGGGGGTGTCTGGTAAAGAGATCCGGGTTTTGGCGTCTTTTTCCGGGTCCAATTCGGCCGTTGTGGGCCTCTGGAGGTGTTTGGGTACGAGTTCCGGGCTCTGGGGGTGTCTGGTAAAGAGATCCGGGTTCTGGCGTCTTTTTCCGGGTCCAATTCGGCCGTTGTGGGCCTCTGGAGGTGTTTGGGTCCGAGTTCCGGGCTCTGGGGGTGTCTGGTAAAGAGATCCGGGTTCTGGTGTCTTTTTCCTGGCTTAATTCGGCCGTTGTGGGCCCCTGGAGGTGTTTGCGGACCTCCGCGGGTGAAATAATGGAAAAAAAAAAAAGTTAAAGTTTCCAGTCGGGACTATGTGGAGCGAAAAAAACCCGGACTTTTTTGGCTCCGTCAGAAACTAAGTAAAAGTCGGAATATGTGAAGGAAAGCCCAGAAAATGCCTGGGCTTTTTTAGATCGCTTCGATAAATTTTTTTTTAGCTCACATCACTGGGCCACCAGGTCGCAGATTTCAGAAACCTGGTTTTCGGAAACAGAGATCTCCAGGACAGGGCCCCGAGCTTCGGGGGGAGCGTTCCCCAGCTGGACCTAAGCATAGTGGGCCAGGCCCCGGGCGGAAAGACGCTCCTGGAGCCGAGATACAGGGGTGGCCCCCCGCGCGACTTACCCGATTTCGGAGCACTATTTTCGGACAGTGATGGCAGAGCAGTGGGTGTACCGCATGGAGGAAAATAACAGCTCCAGAGAGCGGCAGAGACCAGACCAAGTCCCAGAACGGCACACTATTCCCGGACAGTGATGGCAGACCAGCAGGTGTACCGCATGGATGAATAAAGAGCTCCAGAGAGCGGCAGAACCCAGACCAAGTCCCAGAACGACACACTATTCCCGGACAGTGATGGCAGAACAGCAGGTGTACCCCATGGATGAATAAAGAGTTCCAGAGAGCGGCAGAACCCAGACCAAGTCCCAGAACGACACACTATTCCCGGACAGTGATGGCAGACCAGCAGGTGCAGTGGATGGATGAATAAAGACCTCCAGAGAGCGGCAGAGACCAGACCAAGTCCCAGAACGACACACTATTCCCGGACAGTGATGGCAGACCAGCAGGTGTACATGATGGATGAATAAAGAGCTCCAGAGAGCGGCAGAGACCAGACCAAGTCCCAGAACGACACACTATTCCCGGACAGTGATGGCAGAACGGCAGGTGCAGTGGATGGATGAATACAGAGTTCCAGAGAGCGGCAGAGACCAGACCAAGTCCCAGAACGACACACTATTCCCGGACAGTGATGGCAGAACAGCAGGTGTACCGCATGGATGAATAAAGAGTTCCAGAGAGCGGCAGAGACCAGACCAAGTCCCAGAACGACACACTATTCCCGGACAGTGATGGCAGAACGGCAGGTGTACCGCATGGATGAATAAAGAGTTCCAGAGAGCGTGATATCCCTGACCATGACCCAGAACGACACACTATTCCCGGACAGTGATGGCAGAAAGGCAGGTGTACCGCATGGATGAATAAAGAGTTCCAGAGAGCGGCAGAGACCAGACCAAGTCCCAGAACGACACACTATTCCCGGACAGTGATGGCAGACCAGCAGGTGTACCGCATGGATGAATAAAGAGTTCCAGAGAGCGTGATATCCCAGACCATGACCCAGAACGGCACACTGTTCCCGGACAGTGATGGCAGAACAGCAGGTGTACCGCATGGATGAATAAAGAGCTCCAGAGAGCGGCAGAGACCAGACCAAGTCCCAGAACGACACACTATTCCCGGACAGTGATGGCAGAACAGCAGGTGCAGTGGATGGATGAATAAAGAGCTCCAGAGAGCGGCAGAGACCAGACCAAGTCCCAGAACGACACACTATTCCCGGACAGTGATGGCAGAACAGCAGGTGTACCGCATGGATGAATAAAGAGCTCCAGAGAGCGGCAGAGACCAGACCATGACCCAGAACGGCACACTATTCCCGGACAGTGATGGCAGAACAGCAGGTGTACCGCATGGATGAATAAAGAGCTCCAGAGAGCGGCAGAGACCAGACCAAGTCCCAGAACGACACACTATTCCCGGACAGTGATGGCAGAAGAGCAGGTGTACCGCATGGATGAATACAGAGCTCCAGAGAGCGGCAGAGACCAGACCAAGTCCCAGAACGGCACACTGTTCCCGGACAGTGATGGCAGAACGGCAGGTGTACCGCATGGATGAATAAAGAGTTCCAGAGAGCGTGATATCCCAGACCATGACCCAGAACGACACACTATTCCCGGACAGTGATGGCAGACCAGCAGGTGTACCCCATGGATGAATAAAGAGTTCCAGAGAGCGGCAGAACCCAGACCATGACCCAGAACGGCACACTGTTCCCGGACAGTGATGGCAGAAGAGCAGGTGTACCGCATGGATGAATACAGAGCTCCAGAGAGCGGCAGAGACCAGACCAAGTCCCAGAACGGTACACTATTCCCGGACAGTGATGGCAGAACAGCAGGTGTACCGCATGGATGAATAAAGAGCTCCAGAGAGCGGCAGAGACCAGACCAAGTCCCAGAACGACACACTATTCCCGGACAGTGATGGCAGAACGGCAGGTGCAGTGGATGGATGAATACAGAGTTCCAGAGAGCGGCAGAGACCAGACCAAGTCCCAGAACGACACACTATTCCCGGACAGTGATGGCAGAACGGCAGGTGTACCGCATGGATGAATAAAGAGTTCCAGAGAGCGGCAGAGACCAGACCATGACCCAGAACGACACACTATTCCCGGACAGTGATGGCAGAACAGCAGGTGTACCGCATGGATGAATAAAGAGTTCCAGAGAGCGTGATATCCCAGACCATGACCCAGAACGACACACTATTCCCGGACAGTGATGGCAGAACAGCAGGTGTACCGCATGGATGAATAAAGAGTTCCAGAGAGCGTGATATCCCAGACCATGACCCAGAACGACACACTATTCCCGGACAGTGATGGCAGAACAGCAGGTGTACCGCATGGATGAATAAAGAGTTCCAGAGAGCGTGATATCCCAGACCATGACCCAGAACGACACACTATTCCCGGACAGTGATGGCAGAACAGCAGGTGTACCGCATGGATGAATACACAGTTCCAGAGAGCGGGAGATCCCGGCCGATGTCCGATGACGAAGCACTGTATGGGACACTTTGAAGGAAGGGTCGGTCTCCTGGATGAAAAGAACTTTAATTTTCTGACTTAAAATACGGAGTTAAAGTTTCCAGTCGGGACGATAAGGAGGGCAAAAAAACCCGGACTTTTTTGGCTCCGTCAGAAACTAAGTAAAAGTCGGACTATGTGAAGGAAAGCTCAGAAAATGCCTGGAGAATTTTGAGCGGACCGGAAAAAAAAAGTTCCAGCCGACATCACTGGGCCACCAGGTCGCAGATTCCTGAAACCCGGTTTTTAGAAACATAGGCCTCCAGTCGTGAAGACCGGCGTTTGTGCGGTTCGGATCCGACTCAGACCTCAGTATTTTCGGACACCCTCGGACAGTGGCGGGGGTGGAAGAACCGGAGCCTCATGCAGAACTGGCTGTCGGGGAGCAAGCGGACGCTACCCCGGCAGGAGGCATCATTCCGGGCACTGTGGCTGATCGGTAGCTTTCGTGGATGGATGACTGAGCGAACGAACGAGATGACGGCGGTGCGTCCTGGCTGATGTCCCAGTACGGGGCACTATTCTCGGATGCTGATGGCAGAACAGCAGGTGCAGTGGACGGATGAACACACAGTTCCATAGAGCGGCAGAACCCAGACCATGTCCCAGAACGGGACACTATTCTCGGATGCTGATGTCAGAACAGCAGGTGTAACGCATGGATGAGAACGAACGAGATGACGGCGGTGCGTCCTGGCTGATGTCCCAGTACGGGGCACTATTCTCGGATGCTGATGTCAGAACAGCAGGTGCAGTGGATGGATGAACACACAGTTCCAGACAGCGGGAGATCCCAGACCATGTCCCAGAACGGCACACCATTCTCGGATGCTGATGTCAGAACAGCAGGTGTAACGCATGGATGAATACAGAGTTCCAGAGAGCGGCAGAGACCAGACCATGTCCCTGTACGGGACACTATTCTCGGATGCTGATGTCAGAACAGCAGGTGTAACGCATGGATGAATACAGAGTTCCAGAGAGCGGCAGAGACCAGACCATGTCCCAGAACGGCGCACTATTCTCGGATGCTGATGTCAGAACAGCAGGTGCAGCGGACGGACTAATACACAGTTCCAGAGAGCGGTATTTCACGACAGATATCCGATGATGAAGCGCTATTGTCGGACACTGATGGCAGAACAGCAGGTGCACTGGATGAAGGAAATTAACAGAACATAGTTCCAGAGAGCGGGATATCCCAGACCAAGTCCCAGAACGGCGCGCTATTGTCGGACACTGATGGCAGAACAGCAGGTGCACTGGATGAAGAAAATAAACAGAACATAGTTCCAGAGAGCGTGATATCCCAGACCAAGTCCCAGAACGGCGCGCTATTGTCGGACACTGATGGCAGAACAGCAGGTGCACTGGATGAAGGAAATAAACAGAACATAGTTCCAGAGAGTGTGATATCCCAGACCAAGTCCCAGAACGGCCCACTATTCCCGGACACTCATCTACTTAAAATCTCCCTGATTACCTGCCAGAACAGAGCAGATCCAGAGAGCGGTATTTCACGGCAGATATCCGATGATGAAGCGCTATTGTCGGACACTGATGGCAGAACAGCAGTTGCACTGGATGAAGGAAATGAACAGAACATAGTTCCAGAGAGGGGGATATGCCAGACCATGTCCCAGTACGGGACACTATTCTCGGATGCTGATGTCAGAACAGCAGGTGCAGTGGATGAAGGAAATAAACAGAACATAGTTCCAGAGAGCGGGATATGCCAGACCATGTCCCAGTACGGGACACTATTCTCGGATGCTGATGTCAGAACAGCAGGTGCAGTGGATGGATGAAATAAACAGTTCCAGAGAGCGTGAGATCCCGGCTGATATCCGATGAAGAAGCACTGTTCACGGACACTGATGGCTGAACAGCAGGTGCAGCGGATGGATGAATACACAGTTCCAGACAGTGGGAGATCCCTGACCATGTCCCAGTACGGGACACTATTCTCGGATGCTGATGTCAGAACAGCAGGTGCAGTGGATGAAGGAAATAATCAGAACATAGTTCCAGAGAGCGGGAGATCCCAGACCATGTCCCAGTACGGGACACTATTCTCGGATGCTGATGTCAGAACAGCAGGTGCAGTGGATGAAGGAAATAATCAGAACATAGTTCCAGAGAGCGGGATATCCCAGACCATGTCCCAGTACGGGACACTATTCTCGGATGCTGATGTCAGAACAGCAGGTGCAGTGGATGAAGGAAATAATCAGAACATAGTTCCAGAGAGCGGGATATCCCAGACCATGTCCCAGTACGGGACACTATTCTCGGATGCTGATGTCAGAACAGCAGGTGCAGTGGATGAAGGAAATAATCAGAACATAGTTCCAGAGAGCGGGATATCCCAGACCATGTCCCAGTACGGGACACTATTCTCGGATGCTGATGTCAGAACAGCAGGTGCAGTGGATGGATGAATTAAACAGTTCCAGAGAGCGTGAGATCCCGGCTGATATCCGATGAAGAATCACTGTTCACGGACACTGATGGCAGAACAGCAGGTGTACCGCATGGATGAATACAGAGTTCCAGAGAGCGGCAGAACCCAGACCATGTCCCAGTACGGGACACTATTCTCGGATGCTGATGTCAGAACAGCAGGTGCAGTGGATGGATGAAATAAACAGTTCCAGAGAGCGTGAGATCCCGGCCGATGTCCGATGACGAAGCACTGTATGGGACACTTTGAAGGAAGGGTCGGTCTCCTGGATGAAAAAGACTTTAATTTTCTGACTTAAAAAAAAAGTTAAAGTTTCCAGTCGGGACGATAAGGAGGGCAAAAAAACCCGGACTTTTTTGGCTCCGTCAGAAACTAAGTAAAAGTCGGAATATGTGGCGCAAAGCCCTAAAATCCCCTGGAGAATTTTGAGCGGACCGGAAAAAAAAAGTTCCAGCTGACATCACTGGGCCACCAGGTCGCAGATTTCAGAAACCTGGTTTTCGGAAACACAGGGCTCCAGGGCTGAGACCCGGGCTTCGTGGGGAGCGTTCCCCAGCTGGGCCTAAGCATCTTCGGACAACTTTGGGCGGAAAAGCGGGTTCGGGAACCGGGATACGGGGCGGGTTACGCGGCGTGACCTGCCCGAGTGCAGTGCACTATTCCCGGACACTCATCTACTTAAAATCTCCCTGATTACCTGCCAGAACAGAGCAGATCCAGAGAGCGGTATTTCACGGCAGCTATCCGATGATGAAGCGCTGTTGTCGGACACTGATGGCAGAACAGCAGGTGCGGTGGATGAAATAAACAGTTCCAGAGAGCGGTATTTCACGGCAGTTATCCGATGATGAAGCGCTGTTGTCGGACACTGATGGCAGAACAGCAGGTGCGGTGGATGAAATAAACAGTTCCAGAGAGCGTGAGATCCCGGCTGATATCCGATGAAGAAGCGCTATTGTCGGACACTGATGGCAGAACAGCAGGTGCAGTGGATGGATGAATTAAACAGTTCCAGAGAGCGTGAGATCCCGGCTGATATCCGATGAAGAAGCACTGTTCTCGGACACTGATGGCAGAACGGCAGGTGCACTGGATGGATGAAATAAACAGTTCCAGAGAGCGTGAGATCCCGGCTGATATCCGATGAAGAAGCACTGTTCTCGGACACTGATGGCAGAACGGCAGGTGCACTGGATGGATGAATACACAGTTCCAGACAGCGGGAGATCCCTGACCATGTCCCAGTACGGGACACTATTCTCGGATGCTGATGTCAGAACAGCAGGTGCAGTGGATGAAGGAAATAAACAGAACACAGTTCCATGGAGCGGGAGATCCCTGACCATGTCCCAGTACGGGACACTATTCTCGGATGCTGATGTCAGAACAGCAGGTGCAGTGGATGAAGGAAATAAACAGAACACAGTTCCATGGAGCGGGAGATCCCAGACCATGTCCCAGTACGGGCCACTATTCTCGGATGCTGATGTCAGAACAGCAGGTGCGGTGGATGGATGAAATAAACAGTTCCAGAGAGCGTGAGATCCCGGCTGATATCCGATGAAGAAGCGCTGTTGTCGGACACTGATGGCAGAACAGCAGGTGCGGTGGATGGATGAAAGAAACAGTTCCAGAGAGCGGTATCTCACGGCAGTTATCCGATGATGAAGCGCTATTGTCGGACACTGATGGCAGAACAGCAGGTGCAGTGGATGGATGAAGTAAACAGTTCCATAGAGCAGGAGATCCCAGACCATGTCCCATAACGGCACACTATTCTCGGATGCTGATGTCAGAACAGCAGGTGTAACGCATGGATGAATACAGAGTTCCAGAGAGCGGGATATGCCAGACCATGTCCCAGTACGGGACACTATTCTCGGATGCTGATGTCAGAACAGCAGGTGCAGTGGATGGATGAAATAAACAGTTCCATAGAGCGGTATTTCCCGACAGATATCCGACGACGAAGGACCATTTGGGACGCTTTGCAGGAAGGGTCGGTCTCCTGGATGAAAAGAACTTTAATTTTCTGACTTAAAATACGGAGTTAAAGTTTCCAGTCGGGACGATAAGGAGGGCAAAAAAACCCGGACTTTTTTGGCTCCGTCAGAAACTAAGTAAAAGTCGGACTATGTGAAGGAAAGCTCAGAAAATGCCTGGAGAATTTTGAGCGGACCGGAAAAAAAAAGTTCCAGCCGACATCACTGGGCCACCAGGTCGCAGATTCCTGAAACCCGGTTTTTAGAAACATAGGCCTCCAGTCGTGAAGACCGGCGTTTGTGCGGTTCGGATCCGACTCAGACCTCAGTATTTTCGGACACCCTCGGACAGTGGCGGGGGTGGAAGAACCGGAGCCTCATGCAGAACTGGCTGTCGGGGAGCAAGCGGACGCTACCCCGGCAGGAGGCATCATTCCGGGCACTGTGGCTGATCGGTAGCTTTCGTGGATGGATGACTGAGCGAACGAACGAGATGACGGCGGTGCGTCCTGGCTGATGTCCCAGTACGGGGCACTATTCTCGGATGCTGATGGCAGAACAGCAGGTGCAGTGGACGGATGAACACACAGTTCCATAGAGCGGCAGAACCCAGACCATGTCCCAGAACGGGACACTATTCTCGGATGCTGATGTCAGAACAGCAGGTGTAACGCATGGATGAATACAGAGTTCCAGAGAGCGGCAGAGACCAGACCATGTCCCAGAACGGGACACTATTCTCGGATGCTGATGTCAGAACAGCAGGTGTAACGCATGGATGAATACAGAGTTCCAGAGAGCGGCAGAGACCAGACCATGTCCCAGAACGGGACACTATTCTCGGATGCTGATGTCAGAACAGCAGGTGTAACGCATGGATGAATACAGAGTTCCAGAGAGCGGCAGAGACCAGACCATGTCCCTGTACGGGACACTATTCTCGGATGCTGATGTCAGAACAGCAGGTGTAACGCATGGATGAATACAGAGTTCCAGAGAGCGGCAGAGACCAGACCATGTCCCAGAACGGCGCACTATTCTCGGATGCTGATGTCAGAACAGCAGGTGCAGCGGACGGACTAATACACAGTTCCAGAGAGCGGTATTTCACGACAGATATCCGATGATGAAGCGCTATTGTCGGACACTGATGGCAGAACAGCAGGTGCACTGGATGAAGGAAATTAACAGAACATAGTTCCAGAGAGCGGGATATCCCAGACCAAGTCCCAGAACGGCGCGCTATTGTCGGACACTGATGGCAGAACAGCAGGTGCACTGGATGAAGAAAATAAACAGAACATAGTTCCAGAGAGCGTGATATCCCAGACCAAGTCCCAGAACGGCGCGCTATTGTCGGACACTGATGGCAGAACAGCAGGTGCACTGGATGAAGGAAATAAACAGAACATAGTTCCAGAGAGTGTGATATCCCAGACCAAGTCCCAGAACGGCCCACTATTCCCGGACACTCATCTACTTAAAATCTCCCTGATTACCTGCCAGAACAGAGCAGATCCAGAGAGCGGTATTTCACGGCAGATATCCGATGATGAAGCGCTATTGTCGGACACTGATGGCAGAACAGCAGTTGCACTGGATGAAGGAAATGAACAGAACATAGTTCCAGAGAGGGGGATATGCCAGACCATGTCCCAGTACGGGACACTATTCTCGGATGCTGATGTCAGAACAGCAGGTGCAGTGGATGAAGGAAATAAACAGAACATAGTTCCAGAGAGCGGGATATGCCAGACCATGTCCCAGTACGGGACACTATTCTCGGATGCTGATGTCAGAACAGCAGGTGCAGTGGATGGATGAAATAAACAGTTCCAGAGAGCGTGAGATCCCGGCTGATATCCGATGAAGAAGCACTGTTCACGGACACTGATGGCTGAACAGCAGGTGCAGCGGATGGATGAATACACAGTTCCAGACAGTGGGAGATCCCTGACCATGTCCCAGTACGGGACACTATTCTCGGATGCTGATGTCAGAACAGCAGGTGCAGTGGATGAAGGAAATAATCAGAACATAGTTCCAGAGAGCGGGAGATCCCAGACCATGTCCCAGTACGGGACACTATTCTCGGATGCTGATGTCAGAACAGCAGGTGCAGTGGATGAAGGAAATAATCAGAACATAGTTCCAGAGAGCGGGATATCCCAGACCATGTCCCAGTACGGGACACTATTCTCGGATGCTGATGTCAGAACAGCAGGTGCAGTGGATGAAGGAAATAATCAGAACATAGTTCCAGAGAGCGGGATATCCCAGACCATGTCCCAGTACGGGACACTATTCTCGGATGCTGATGTCAGAACAGCAGGTGCAGTGGATGAAGGAAATAATCAGAACATAGTTCCAGAGAGCGGGATATCCCAGACCATGTCCCAGTACGGGACACTATTCTCGGATGCTGATGTCAGAACAGCAGGTGCAGTGGATGGATGAATTAAACAGTTCCAGAGAGCGTGAGATCCCGGCTGATATCCGATGAAGAATCACTGTTCACGGACACTGATGGCAGAACAGCAGGTGTACCGCATGGATGAATACAGAGTTCCAGAGAGCGGCAGAACCCAGACCATGTCCCAGTACGGGACACTATTCTCGGATGCTGATGTCAGAACAGCAGGTGCAGTGGATGGATGAAATAAACAGTTCCAGAGAGCGTGAGATCCCGGCCGATGTCCGATGACGAAGCACTGTATGGGACACTTTGAAGGAAGGGTCGGTCTCCTGGATGAAAAAGACTTTAATTTTCTGACTTAAAAAAAAAGTTAAAGTTTCCAGTCGGGACGATAAGGAGGGCAAAAAAACCCGGACTTTTTTGGCTCCGTCAGAAACTAAGTAAAAGTCGGAATATGTGGCGCAAAGCCCTAAAATCCCCTGGAGAATTTTGAGCGGACCGGAAAAAAAAAGTTCCAGCTGACATCACTGGGCCACCAGGTCGCAGATTTCAGAAACCTGGTTTTCGGAAACACAGGGCTCCAGGGCTGAGACCCGGGCTTCGTGGGGAGCGTTCCCCAGCTGGGCCTAAGCATCTTCGGACAACTTTGGGCGGAAAAGCGGGTTCGGGAACCGGGATACGGGGCGGGTTACGCGGCGTGACCTGCCCGAGTGCAGTGCACTATTCCCGGACACTCATCTACTTAAAATCTCCCTGATTACCTGCCAGAACAGAGCAGATCCAGAGAGCGGTATTTCACGGCAGCTATCCGATGATGAAGCGCTGTTGTCGGACACTGATGGCAGAACAGCAGGTGCGGTGGATGAAATAAACAGTTCCAGAGAGCGGTATTTCACGGCAGTTATCCGATGATGAAGCGCTGTTGTCGGACACTGATGGCAGAACAGCAGGTGCGGTGGATGAAATAAACAGTTCCAGAGAGCGTGAGATCCCGGCTGATATCCGATGAAGAAGCGCTATTGTCGGACACTGATGGCAGAACAGCAGGTGCAGTGGATGGATGAATTAAACAGTTCCAGAGAGCGTGAGATCCCGGCTGATATCCGATGAAGAAGCACTGTTCTCGGACACTGATGGCAGAACGGCAGGTGCACTGGATGGATGAAATAAACAGTTCCAGAGAGCGTGAGATCCCGGCTGATATCCGATGAAGAAGCACTGTTCTCGGACACTGATGGCAGAACGGCAGGTGCACTGGATGGATGAATACACAGTTCCAGACAGCGGGAGATCCCTGACCATGTCCCAGTACGGGACACTATTCTCGGATGCTGATGTCAGAACAGCAGGTGCAGTGGATGAAGGAAATAAACAGAACACAGTTCCATGGAGCGGGAGATCCCTGACCATGTCCCAGTACGGGACACTATTCTCGGATGCTGATGTCAGAACAGCAGGTGCAGTGGATGAAGGAAATAAACAGAACACAGTTCCATGGAGCGGGAGATCCCAGACCATGTCCCAGTACGGGCCACTATTCTCGGATGCTGATGTCAGAACAGCAGGTGCGGTGGATGGATGAAATAAACAGTTCCAGAGAGCGTGAGATCCCGGCTGATATCCGATGAAGAAGCGCTGTTGTCGGACACTGATGGCAGAACAGCAGGTGCGGTGGATGGATGAAAGAAACAGTTCCAGAGAGCGGTATCTCACGGCAGTTATCCGATGATGAAGCGCTATTGTCGGACACTGATGGCAGAACAGCAGGTGCAGTGGATGGATGAAGTAAACAGTTCCATAGAGCAGGAGATCCCAGACCATGTCCCATAACGGCACACTATTCTCGGATGCTGATGTCAGAACAGCAGGTGTAACGCATGGATGAATAC
>NW_027554906.1:0-12500 GCF_964276395.1 Gasterosteus aculeatus | reverse complement strand
TCTGGAGGTGTTTGTGGAGCTCATCCGGGCTCTGGGGGTGTCTGGTAAAGAGATCCGGGTTCTGGCGTCTTTTTCCGGGTTCAATTCGGCCGTTGTGGGCCTCTGGAGGTGTTTGGGTCCGAGTTCCGGGCTCTGGGGGTGTCTGGTAAAGAGATCCGGGTTCTGGCGTCTTTTTCCGGGTCCAATTCGGCCGTTGTGGGCCTCTGGAGGTGTTTGGGTCCGAGTTCCGGGCTCTGGGGGTGTCTGGTAAAGAGATCCGGGTTCTGGCGTCTTTTTCCGGGTTCAATTCGGCCGTTGTGGGCCTCTGGAGGTGTTTGGGTCCGAGTTCCGGGCTCTGGGGGTGTCTGGTAAAGAGATCCGGGTTCTGGCGTCTTTTTCCGGGTTCAATTCGGCCGTTGTGGGCCTCTGGAGGTGTTTGGGTCCGTGTTCCGGGCTCTGGGGGTGTTTGGTAAAGAGATCCGGGTTCTGGCGTCTTTTTCCGGGTTCAATTCGGCCGTTGTGGGCCTCTGGAGGTGTTTGGGTCCGTGTTCCGGGCTCTGGGGGTGTTTGGTAAAGAGATCCGGGTTCTGGCGTCTTTTTCCGGGTCCAATTCGGCCGTTGTGGGCCTCTGGAGGTGTTTGTGGAGCTCATCCGGGCTCTGGGGGTGTCTGGTAAAGAGATCCGGGTTCTGGCGTCTTTTTCCGGGTCCAATTCGGCCGTTGTGGGCCTCTGGAGGTGTTTGGGTCCGAGTTCCGGGCTCTGGGGGTGTCTGGTAAAGAGATCCGGGTTCTGGCGTCTTTTTCCGGGTTCAATTCGGCCGTTGTGGGCCTCTGGAGGTGTTTGGGTCCGAGTTCCGGGCTCTGGGGGTGTCTGGTAAAGAGATCCGGGTTCTGGCGTCTTTTTCCGGGTCCAATTCGGCCGTTGTGGGCCTCTGGAGGTGTTTGGGTCCGAGTTCCGGGCTCTGGGGGTGTCTGGTAAAGAGATCCGGGTTCTGGCGTCTTTTTCCGGGTTCAATTCGGCCGTTGTGGGCCTCTGGAGGTGTTTGGGTCCGAGTTCCGGGCTCTGGGGGTGTCTGGTAAAGAGATCCGGGTTCTGGCGTCTTTTTCCGGGTCCAATTCGGCCGTTGTGGGCCTCTGGAGGTGTTTGGGTCCGAGTTCCGGGCTCTGGGGGTGTCTGGTAAAGAGATCCGGGTTCTGGCGTCTTTTTCCTGGCTTAATTCGGCCGTTGTGGGCCCCTGGAGGTGTTTGCGGACCTCCGCGGGTGAAATAATGGAAAAAAAAAAAAGTTAAAGTTTCCAGTCGGGACTATGTGGAGCGAAAAAAACCCGGACTTTTTTGGCTCCGTCAGAAACTAAGTAAAAGTCGGAATATGTGAAGGAAAGCCCAGAAAATGCCTGGGCTTTTTTAGATCGCTTCGATAAATTTTTTTTTAGCTCACATCACTGGGCCACCAGGTCGCAGATTTCAGAAACCTGGTTTTCGGAAACAGAGATCTCCAGGACAGGGCCCCGAGCTTCGGGGGGAGCGTTCCCCAGCTGGACCTAAGCATAGTGGGCCAGGCCCCGGGCGGAAAGACGCTCCTGGAGCCGAGATACAGGGGTGGCTCCCCGCGCGACTTACCCGATTTCGGAGCACTATTTTCGGACAGTGATGGCAGAGCAGTGGGTGTACCGGATGGAGGAAAATAACAGCTCCAGAGAGCGGCAGAGACCAGACCATGACCCAGAACGGCACACTGTTCCCGGACAGTGATGGCAGACCAGCAGGTGTACCCCATGGATGAATAAAGAGTTCCAGAGAGCGGCAGAACCCAGACCATGACCCAGAACGGCACACTGTTCCCGGACAGTGATGACAGAACAGCAGGTGTACCGCATGGATGAATACACAGTTCCAGAGAGCGGCAGAACCCAGACCATGACCCAGAACGGCACACTGTTCCCGGACAGTGATGGCAGACCAGCAGGTGTACCCCATGGATGAATAAAGAGTTCCAGAGAGTTCCAGAGAGCGGCAGAGACCAGACCAAGTCCCAGAACGACACACTATTCCCGGACAGTGATGGCAGAACAGCAGGTGTACCGCATGGATGAATAAAGAGCTCCAGAGAGCGGCAGAACCCAGACCAAGTCCCAGAAAGACACACTATTCCCGGACAGTGATGGCAGAACAGCAGGTGTACCGCATGGATGAATAAAGAGTTCCAGAGAGCGGCAGAGACCAGACCAAGTCCCAGAACGACACACTATTCCCGGACAGTGATGGCAGAACAGCAGGTGCAGTGGATGGATGAATAAAGAGCTCCAGAGAGCGGCAGAGACCAGACCAAGTCCCAGAAAGACACACTATTCCCGGACAGTGATGGCAGAACAGCAGGTGTACCCCATGGATGAATAAACAGCTCCAGAGAGCGGCAGAACCCAGACCAAGTCCCAGAACGACACACTGTTCCCGGACAGTGATGGCAGACCAGCAGGTGTACCGCATGGATGAATAAAGAGTTCCAGAGAGCGGCAGAGACCAGACCAAGTCCCAGAACGGCACACTGTTCCCGGACAGTGATGGCAGAACGGCAGGTGTACCGCATGGATGAATAAAGAGTTCCAGAGAGCGTGATATCCCAGACCATGACCCAGAACGACACACTATTCCCGGACAGTGATGGCAGAACAGCAGGTGTACCGCATGGATGAATAAAGAGCTCCAGAGAGCGGCAGAGACCAGACCATGACCCAGAACGGCACACTGTTCCCGGACAGTGATGGCAGACCAGCAGGTGTACCGCATGGATGAATACAGAGCTCCAGAGAGCGGCAGAGACCAGACCAAGTCCCAGAACGGCACACTGTTCCCGGACAGTGATGGCAGAACGGCAGGTGTACCGCATGGATGAATAAAGAGTTCCAGAGAGCGTGATATCCCAGACCATGACCCAGAACGACACACTATTCCCGGACAGTGATGGCAGAACAGCAGGTGTACCGCATGGATGAATAAAGAGTTCCAGAGAGCGGCAGAGACCAGACCAAGTCCCAGAACGGCACACTGTTCCCGGACAGTGATGGCAGAACGGCAGGTGTACCGCATGGATGAATAAAGAGTTCCAGAGAGCGTGATATCCCAGACCATGACCCAGAACGGCACACTGTTCCCGGACAGTGATGGCAGACCAGCAGGTGTACCCCATGGATGAATAAAGAGTTCCAGAGAGCGGCAGAGACCAGACCAAGTCCCAGAACGACACACTATTCCCGGACAGTGATGGCAGAACAGCAGGTGTACCGCATGGATGAATACACAGTTCCAGAGAGCGGGAGATCCCGGCCGATGTCCGATGACGAAGCACTGTATGGGACACTTTGAAGGAAGGGTCGGTCTCCTGGATGAAAAGAACTTTAATTTTCTGACTTAAAATACGGAGTTAAAGTTTCCAGTCGGGACGATAAGGAGGGCAAAAAAACCCGGACTTTTTTGGCTCCGTCAGAAACTAAGTAAAAGTCGGACTATGTGAAGGAAAGCTCAGAAAATGCCTGGAGAATTTTGAGCGGACCGGAAAAAAAAAGTTCCAGCCGACATCACTGGGCCACCAGGTCGCAGATTCCTGAAACCCGGTTTTTAGAAACATAGGCCTCCAGTCGTGAAGACCGGCGTTTGTGCGGTTCGGATCCGACTCAGACCTCAGTATTTTCGGACACCCTCGGACAGTGGCGGGGGTGGAAGAACCGGAGCCTCATGCAGAACTGGCTGTCGGGGAGCAAGCGGACGCTGCCCCGGCAGGAGGCATCATTCCGGGCACTGTGGCTGATCGGTAGCTTTCGTGGATGGATGACTGAGCGAACGAACGAGATGACGGCGGTGCGTCCTGGCTGATGTCCCAGTACGGGGCACTATTCTCGGATGCTGATGTCAGAACAGCAGGTGCAGTGGATGGATGAACACACAGTTCCAGACAGCGGGAGATCCCAGACCATGTCCCAGAACGGCACACCATTCTCGGATGCTGATGTCAGAACAGCAGGTGTAACGCATGGATGAATACAGAGTTCCAGAGAGCGGCAGAGACCAGACCATGTCCCTGTACGGGACACTATTCTCGGATGCTGATGTCAGAACAGCAGGTGTAACGCATGGATGAATACAGAGTTCCAGAGAGCGGCAGAGACCAGACCATGTCCCAGAACGGCGCACTATTCTCGGATGCTGATGTCAGAACAGCAGGTGCAGCGGACGGACTAATACACAGTTCCAGAGAGCGGTATTTCACGACAGATATCCGATGATGAAGCGCTATTGTCGGACACTGATGGCAGAACAGCAGGTGCACTGGATGAAGGAAATTAACAGAACATAGTTCCAGAGAGCGGGATATCCCAGACCAAGTCCCAGAACGGCGCGCTATTGTCGGACACTGATGGCAGAACAGCAGGTGCACTGGATGAAGAAAATAAACAGAACATAGTTCCAGAGAGCGTGATATCCCAGACCAAGTCCCAGAACGGCGCGCTATTGTCGGACACTGATGGCAGAACAGCAGGTGCACTGGATGAAGGAAATAAACAGAACATAGTTCCAGAGAGTGTGATATCCCAGACCAAGTCCCAGAACGGCCCACTATTCCCGGACACTCATCTACTTAAAATCTCCCTGATTACCTGCCAGAACAGAGCAGATCCAGAGAGCGGTATTTCACGGCAGATATCCGATGATGAAGCGCTATTGTCGGACACTGATGGCAGAACAGCAGTTGCACTGGATGAAGGAAATGAACAGAACATAGTTCCAGAGAGGGGGATATGCCAGACCATGTCCCAGTACGGGACACTATTCTCGGATGCTGATGTCAGAACAGCAGGTGCAGTGGATGAAGGAAATAAACAGAACATAGTTCCAGAGAGCGGGATATGCCAGACCATGTCCCAGTACGGGACACTATTCTCGGATGCTGATGTCAGAACAGCAGGTGCAGTGGATGGATGAAATAAACAGTTCCAGAGAGCGTGAGATCCCGGCTGATATCCGATGAAGAAGCACTGTTCACGGACACTGATGGCTGAACAGCAGGTGCAGCGGATGGATGAATACACAGTTCCAGACAGTGGGAGATCCCTGACCATGTCCCAGTACGGGACACTATTCTCGGATGCTGATGTCAGAACAGCAGGTGCAGTGGATGAAGGAAATAATCAGAACATAGTTCCAGAGAGCGGGAGATCCCAGACCATGTCCCAGTACGGGACACTATTCTCGGATGCTGATGTCAGAACAGCAGGTGCAGTGGATGAAGGAAATAATCAGAACATAGTTCCAGAGAGCGGGATATCCCAGACCATGTCCCAGTACGGGACACTATTCTCGGATGCTGATGTCAGAACAGCAGGTGCAGTGGATGAAGGAAATAATCAGAACATAGTTCCAGAGAGCGGGATATCCCAGACCATGTCCCAGTACGGGACACTATTCTCGGATGCTGATGTCAGAACAGCAGGTGCAGTGGATGAAGGAAATAATCAGAACATAGTTCCAGAGAGCGGGATATCCCAGACCATGTCCCAGTACGGGACACTATTCTCGGATGCTGATGTCAGAACAGCAGGTGCAGTGGATGGATGAATTAAACAGTTCCAGAGAGCGTGAGATCCCGGCTGATATCCGATGAAGAATCACTGTTCACGGACACTGATGGCAGAACAGCAGGTGTACCGCATGGATGAATACAGAGTTCCAGAGAGCGGCAGAACCCAGACCATGTCCCAGTACGGGACACTATTCTCGGATGCTGATGTCAGAACAGCAGGTGCAGTGGATGGATGAAATAAACAGTTCCAGAGAGCGTGAGATCCCGGCCGATGTCCGATGACGAAGCACTGTATGGGACACTTTGAAGGAAGGGTCGGTCTCCTGGATGAAAAAGACTTTAATTTTCTGACTTAAAAAAAAAGTTAAAGTTTCCAGTCGGGACGATAAGGAGGGCAAAAAAACCCGGACTTTTTTGGCTCCGTCAGAAACTAAGTAAAAGTCGGAATATGTGGCGCAAAGCCCTAAAATCCCCTGGAGAATTTTGAGCGGACCGGAAAAAAAAAGTTCCAGCTGACATCACTGGGCCACCAGGTCGCAGATTTCAGAAACCTGGTTTTCGGAAACACAGGGCTCCAGGGCTGAGACCCGGGCTTCGTGGGGAGCGTTCCCCAGCTGGGCCTAAGCATCTTCGGACAACTTTGGGCGGAAAAGCGGGTTCGGGAACCGGGATACGGGGCGGGTTACGCGGCGTGACCTGCCCGAGTGCAGTGCACTATTCCCGGACACTCATCTACTTAAAATCTCCCTGATTACCTGCCAGAACAGAGCAGATCCAGAGAGCGGTATTTCACGGCAGCTATCCGATGATGAAGCGCTGTTGTCGGACACTGATGGCAGAACAGCAGGTGCGGTGGATGAAATAAACAGTTCCAGAGAGCGGTATTTCACGGCAGTTATCCGATGATGAAGCGCTGTTGTCGGACACTGATGGCAGAACAGCAGGTGCGGTGGATGAAATAAACAGTTCCAGAGAGCGTGAGATCCCGGCTGATATCCGATGAAGAAGCGCTATTGTCGGACACTGATGGCAGAACAGCAGGTGCAGTGGATGGATGAATTAAACAGTTCCAGAGAGCGTGAGATCCCGGCTGATATCCGATGAAGAAGCACTGTTCTCGGACACTGATGGCAGAACGGCAGGTGCACTGGATGGATGAAATAAACAGTTCCAGAGAGCGTGAGATCCCGGCTGATATCCGATGAAGAAGCACTGTTCTCGGACACTGATGGCAGAACGGCAGGTGCACTGGATGGATGAATACACAGTTCCAGACAGCGGGAGATCCCTGACCATGTCCCAGTACGGGACACTATTCTCGGATGCTGATGTCAGAACAGCAGGTGCAGTGGATGAAGGAAATAAACAGAACACAGTTCCATGGAGCGGGAGATCCCTGACCATGTCCCAGTACGGGACACTATTCTCGGATGCTGATGTCAGAACAGCAGGTGCAGTGGATGAAGGAAATAAACAGAACACAGTTCCATGGAGCGGGAGATCCCAGACCATGTCCCAGTACGGGCCACTATTCTCGGATGCTGATGTCAGAACAGCAGGTGCGGTGGATGGATGAAATAAACAGTTCCAGAGAGCGTGAGATCCCGGCTGATATCCGATGAAGAAGCGCTGTTGTCGGACACTGATGGCAGAACAGCAGGTGCGGTGGATGGATGAAAGAAACAGTTCCAGAGAGCGGTATCTCACGGCAGTTATCCGATGATGAAGCGCTATTGTCGGACACTGATGGCAGAACAGCAGGTGCAGTGGATGGATGAAGTAAACAGTTCCATAGAGCAGGAGATCCCAGACCATGTCCCATAACGGCACACTATTCTCGGATGCTGATGTCAGAACAGCAGGTGTAACGCATGGATGAATACAGAGTTCCAGAGAGCGGGATATGCCAGACCATGTCCCAGTACGGGACACTATTCTCGGATGCTGATGTCAGAACAGCAGGTGCAGTGGATGGATGAAATAAACAGTTCCATAGAGCGGTATTTCCCGACAGATATCCGACGACGAAGGACCATTTGGGACGCTTTGCAGGAAGGGTCGGTCTCCTGGATGAAAAGAACTTTAATTTTCTGACTTAAAATACGGAGTTAAAGTTTCCAGTCGGGACGATAAGGAGGGCAAAAAAACCCGGACTTTTTTGGCTCCGTCAGAAACTAAGTAAAAGTCGGACTATGTGAAGGAAAGCTCAGAAAATGCCTGGAGAATTTTGAGCGGACCGGAAAAAAAAAGTTCCAGCCGACATCACTGGGCCACCAGGTCGCAGATTCCTGAAACCCGGTTTTTAGAAACATAGGCCTCCAGTCGTGAAGACCGGCGTTTGTGCGGTTCGGATCCGACTCAGACCTCAGTATTTTCGGACACCCTCGGACAGTGGCGGGGGTGGAAGAACCGGAGCCTCATGCAGAACTGGCTGTCGGGGAGCAAGCGGACGCTACCCCGGCAGGAGGCATCATTCCGGGCACTGTGGCTGATCGGTAGCTTTCGTGGATGGATGACTGAGCGAACGAACGAGATGACGGCGGTGCGTCCTGGCTGATGTCCCAGTACGGGGCACTATTCTCGGATGCTGATGGCAGAACAGCAGGTGCAGTGGACGGATGAACACACAGTTCCATAGAGCGGCAGAACCCAGACCATGTCCCAGAACGGGACACTATTCTCGGATGCTGATGTCAGAACAGCAGGTGTAACGCATGGATGAATACAGAGTTCCAGAGAGCGGCAGAGACCAGACCATGTCCCAGAACGGGACACTATTCTCGGATGCTGATGTCAGAACAGCAGGTGTAACGCATGGATGAATACAGAGTTCCAGAGAGCGGCAGAGACCAGACCATGTCCCAGAACGGGACACTATTCTCGGATGCTGATGTCAGAACAGCAGGTGTAACGCATGGATGAATACAGAGTTCCAGAGAGCGGCAGAGACCAGACCATGTCCCTGTACGGGACACTATTCTCGGATGCTGATGTCAGAACAGCAGGTGTAACGCATGGATGAATACAGAGTTCCAGAGAGCGGCAGAGACCAGACCATGTCCCAGAACGGCGCACTATTCTCGGATGCTGATGTCAGAACAGCAGGTGCAGCGGACGGACTAATACACAGTTCCAGAGAGCGGTATTTCACGACAGATATCCGATGATGAAGCGCTATTGTCGGACACTGATGGCAGAACAGCAGGTGCACTGGATGAAGGAAATTAACAGAACATAGTTCCAGAGAGCGGGATATCCCAGACCAAGTCCCAGAACGGCGCGCTATTGTCGGACACTGATGGCAGAACAGCAGGTGCACTGGATGAAGAAAATAAACAGAACATAGTTCCAGAGAGCGTGATATCCCAGACCAAGTCCCAGAACGGCGCGCTATTGTCGGACACTGATGGCAGAACAGCAGGTGCACTGGATGAAGGAAATAAACAGAACATAGTTCCAGAGAGTGTGATATCCCAGACCAAGTCCCAGAACGGCCCACTATTCCCGGACACTCATCTACTTAAAATCTCCCTGATTACCTGCCAGAACAGAGCAGATCCAGAGAGCGGTATTTCACGGCAGATATCCGATGATGAAGCGCTATTGTCGGACACTGATGGCAGAACAGCAGTTGCACTGGATGAAGGAAATGAACAGAACATAGTTCCAGAGAGGGGGATATGCCAGACCATGTCCCAGTACGGGACACTATTCTCGGATGCTGATGTCAGAACAGCAGGTGCAGTGGATGAAGGAAATAAACAGAACATAGTTCCAGAGAGCGGGATATGCCAGACCATGTCCCAGTACGGGACACTATTCTCGGATGCTGATGTCAGAACAGCAGGTGCAGTGGATGGATGAAATAAACAGTTCCAGAGAGCGTGAGATCCCGGCTGATATCCGATGAAGAAGCACTGTTCACGGACACTGATGGCTGAACAGCAGGTGCAGCGGATGGATGAATACACAGTTCCAGACAGTGGGAGATCCCTGACCATGTCCCAGTACGGGACACTATTCTCGGATGCTGATGTCAGAACAGCAGGTGCAGTGGATGAAGGAAATAATCAGAACATAGTTCCAGAGAGCGGGAGATCCCAGACCATGTCCCAGTACGGGACACTATTCTCGGATGCTGATGTCAGAACAGCAGGTGCAGTGGATGAAGGAAATAATCAGAACATAGTTCCAGAGAGCGGGATATCCCAGACCATGTCCCAGTACGGGACACTATTCTCGGATGCTGATGTCAGAACAGCAGGTGCAGTGGATGAAGGAAATAATCAGAACATAGTTCCAGAGAGCGGGATATCCCAGACCATGTCCCAGTACGGGACACTATTCTCGGATGCTGATGTCAGAACAGCAGGTGCAGTGGATGAAGGAAATAATCAGAACATAGTTCCAGAGAGCGGGATATCCCAGACCATGTCCCAGTACGGGACACTATTCTCGGATGCTGATGTCAGAACAGCAGGTGCAGTGGATGGATGAATTAAACAGTTCCAGAGAGCGTGAGATCCCGGCTGATATCCGATGAAGAATCACTGTTCACGGACACTGATGGCAGAACAGCAGGTGTACCGCATGGATGAATACAGAGTTCCAGAGAGCGGCAGAACCCAGACCATGTCCCAGTACGGGACACTATTCTCGGATGCTGATGTCAGAACAGCAGGTGCAGTGGATGGATGAAATAAACAGTTCCAGAGAGCGTGAGATCCCGGCCGATGTCCGATGACGAAGCACTGTATGGGACACTTTGAAGGAAGGGTCGGTCTCCTGGATGAAAAAGACTTTAATTTTCTGACTTAAAAAAAAAGTTAAAGTTTCCAGTCGGGACGATAAGGAGGGCAAAAAAACCCGGACTTTTTTGGCTCCGTCAGAAACTAAGTAAAAGTCGGAATATGTGGCGCAAAGCCCTAAAATCCCCTGGAGAATTTTGAGCGGACCGGAAAAAAAAAGTTCCAGCTGACATCACTGGGCCACCAGGTCGCAGATTTCAGAAACCTGGTTTTCGGAAACACAGGGCTCCAGGGCTGAGACCCGGGCTTCGTGGGGAGCGTTCCCCAGCTGGGCCTAAGCATCTTCGGACAACTTTGGGCGGAAAAGCGGGTTCGGGAACCGGGATACGGGGCGGGTTACGCGGCGTGACCTGCCCGAGTGCAGTGCACTATTCCCGGACACTCATCTACTTAAAATCTCCCTGATTACCTGCCAGAACAGAGCAGATCCAGAGAGCGGTATTTCACGGCAGCTATCCGATGATGAAGCGCTGTTGTCGGACACTGATGGCAGAACAGCAGGTGCGGTGGATGAAATAAACAGTTCCAGAGAGCGGTATTTCACGGCAGTTATCCGATGATGAAGCGCTGTTGTCGGACACTGATGGCAGAACAGCAGGTGCGGTGGATGAAATAAACAGTTCCAGAGAGCGTGAGATCCCGGCTGATATCCGATGAAGAAGCGCTATTGTCGGACACTGATGGCAGAACAGCAGGTGCAGTGGATGGATGAATTAAACAGTTCCAGAGAGCGTGAGATCCCGGCTGATATCCGATGAAGAAGCACTGTTCTCGGACACTGATGGCAGAACGGCAGGTGCACTGGATGGATGAAATAAACAGTTCCAGAGAGCGTGAGATCCCGGCTGATATCCGATGAAGAAGCACTGTTCTCGGACACTGATGGCAGAACGGCAGGTGCACTGGATGGATGAATACACAGTTCCAGACAGCGGGAGATCCCTGACCATGTCCCAGTACGGGACACTATTCTCGGATGCTGATGTCAGAACAGCAGGTGCAGTGGATGAAGGAAATAAACAGAACACAGTTCCATGGAGCGGGAGATCCCTGACCATGTCCCAGTACGGGACACTATTCTCGGATGCTGATGTCAGAACAGCAGGTGCAGTGGATGAAGGAAATAAACAGAACACAGTTCCATGGAGCGGGAGATCCCAGACCATGTCCCAGTACGGGCCACTATTCTCGGATGCTGATGTCAGAACAGCAGGTGCGGTGGATGGATGAAATAAACAGTTCCAGAGAGCGTGAGATCCCGGCTGATATCCGATGAAGAAGCGCTGTTGTCGGACACTGATGGCAGAACAGCAGGTGCGGTGGATGGATGAAAGAAACAGTTCCAGAGAGCGGTATCTCACGGCAGTTATCCGATGATGAAGCGCTATTGTCGGACACTGATGGCAGAACAGCAGGTGCAGTGGATGGATGAAGTAAACAGTTCCATAGAGCAGGAGATCCCAGACCATGTCCCATAACGGCACACTATTCTCGGATGCTGATGTCAGAACAGCAGGTGTAACGCATGGATGAATACAGAGTTCCAGAGAGCGGGATATGCCAGACCATGTCCCAGTACGGGACACTATTCTCGGATGCTGATGTCAGAACAGCAGGTGCAGTGGATGGATGAAATAAACAGTTCCATAGAGCGGTATTTCCCGACAGATATCCGACGACGAAGGACCATTTGGGACGCTTTGCAGGAAGGGTCGGTCTCCTGGATGAAAAGGACTTTAATTTTCTGACTTAAAATACGAAGTTAAAGTTTCCAGTCGGGACGATAAGGAGGGCAAAAAAACCCGGACTTTTTTGGCTCCGTCAGAAACTAAGTAAAAGTCGGACTATGTGAAGGAAAGCTCAGAAAATGCCTGGAGAATTTTGAGCGGACTGGAAAAAAAAAGTTGTAGCCGACATCACTGGGCCACCAGGTCGCAGATTTCAGAAACCTGGTTTTTAGAAACATAGGCCTCCAGGAGTGAGGACCGACGTTTGTGCGTTTTGGATCCGACTCAGACCTCAGTATTTTCGGACGCCCTCGGACAGTGGCGAGGGTGAACGAACCGGAGCCTCGTTCCGGGCACTGTGGCTGGTCGGTGGGTTTCGCGGATGGATCGCTGAGCGAGAGAGATGGCGGCG
>NW_027554905.1:90000-93592 GCF_964276395.1 Gasterosteus aculeatus | reverse complement strand
AGCTCTGTATTCATCCATGCGGTACACCTGCTGGTCTGCCATCACTGTCCGGGAACAGTGTGCCGTTCTGGGTCATGGTCTGGTCTCTGCCGCTCTCTGGAACTCTGTATTCTTCCATGCGGTACACCTGCTGGTCTGCCATCACTGTCCGGGAACAGTGTGCCGTTCTGGGTCATGGTCTGGTCTCTGCCGCTCTCTGGAGCTCTTTATTCATCCATCCACTGCACCTGCTGGTCTGCCATCACTGTCCGGGAATAGTGTGTCGTTCTGGGACTTGGTCTGGTCTCTGCCGCTCTCTGGAACTCTTTATTCATCCATGGGGTACACCTGCTGGTCTGCCATCACTGTCCGGGAACAGTGTGCCGTTCTGGGTCATGGTCTGGGTTCTGCCGCTCTCTGGAGCTGTTATTTTCATCCATGCGGTACACCTGCTGGTCTGCCATCACTGTCCGGGAACAGTGTGCCGTTCTGGGTCATGGTCTGGTCTCTGCCGCTCTCTGGAACTCTGTATTCTTCCATGCGGTACACCTGCTGGTCTGCCATCACTGTCCGGGAACAGTTTGCCGTTCTGGGACTTGGTCTGGTCTCTGCCGCTCTCTGGAGCTCTCTGGAGCTCTGTATTCATCCATGCGGTACACCTGCTGGTCTGCCATCACTGTCCGGGAACAGTGTGCCGTTCTGGGTCATGGTCTGGTCTCTGCCGCTCTCTGGAACTCTGTATTCTTCCATGCGGTACACCTGCTGGTCTGCCATCACTGTCCGGGAACAGTGTGCCGTTCTGGGTCATGGTCTGGTCTCTGCCGCTCTCTGGAGCTCTTTATTCATCCATCCACTGCACCTGCTGGTCTGCCATCACTGTCCGGGAATAGTGTGTCGTTCTGGGACTTGGTCTGGTCTCTGCCGCTCTCTGGAACTCTTTATTCATCCATGGGGTACACCTGCTGGTCTGCCATCACTGTCCGGGAACAGTGTGCCGTTCTGGGTCATGGTCTGGGTTCTGCCGCTCTCTGGAGCTGTTATTTTCATCCATGCGGTACACCTGCTGGTCTGCCATCACTGTCCGGGAACAGTGTGCCGTTCTGGGTCATGGTCTGGTCTCTGCCGCTCTCTGGAACTCTGTATTCTTCCATGCGGTACACCTGCTGGTCTGCCATCACTGTCCGGGAACAGTGTGCCGTTCTGGGTCATGGTCTGGTCTCTGCCGCTCTCTGGAGCTCTTTATTCATCCATCCACTGCACCTGCTGGTCTGCCATCACTGTCCGGGAATAGTGTGTCGTTCTGGGACTTGGTCTGGTCTCTGCCGCTCTCTGGAACTCTTTATTCATCCATGGGTACACCTGCTGGTCTGCCATCACTGTCCGGGAACAGTGTGCCGTTCTGGGTCATGGTCTGGTCTCTGCCGCTCTCTGGAGCTGTTATTTTCCTCCATCCGGTACACCCACTGCTCTGCCATCACTGTCCGAAAATAGTGCTCCGAAATCGGGTAAGTCGCGCGGGGAGCCACCCCTGTATCTCGGCTCCAGGAGCGTCTTTCCGCCCGGGGCCTGGCCCACTATGCTTAGGTCCAGCTGGGGAACGCTCCCCCCGAAGCTCGGGGCCCTGTCCTGGAGATCTCTGTTTCCGAAAACCAGGTTTCTGAAATCTGCGACCTGGTGGCCCAGTGATGTGAGCTAAAAAAAAATTTATCGAAGCGATCTAAAAAAGCCCAGGCATTTTCTGGGCTTTCCTTCACATATTCCGACTTTTACTTAGTTTCTGACGGAGCCAAAAAAGTCCGGGTTTTTTTCGCTCCACATAGTCCCGACTGGAAACTTTAACTTTTTTTTTTTTCCATTATTTCACCCGCGGAGGTCCGCAAACACCTCCAGGGGCCCACAACGGCCGAATTAAGCCAGGAAAAAGACACCAGAACCCGGATCTCTCTACCAGAGCCCGGAACACGGACCCAAACACCTCCAGAGGCCCACAACGGCCGAATTGGACCCGGAAAAAGACGCCAGAACCCGGATCTCTCTACCAGACACCCCCAGAGCCCGGAACACGGACCCAAACACCTCCAGAGGCCCACAACGGCCGAATTGGACCCGGAAAAAGACGCCAGAACCCGGATCTCTTTGCCAGACACCCCCAGAGCCCGGAACTCGGACCCAAACACCTCCAGAGGCCCACAACGGCCGAATTGGACCCGGAAAAAGACGCCAGAACCCGGATCTCTTTACCAGACACCCCCAGAGCCCGGATGAGCTCCACAAACACCTCCAGAGGCCCACAACGACCGAATTAAGTCCGGAAAAAGACGCCAGAACCCGGATCTCTTTACCAGACACCCCCAGAGCCCGGATGAGCTCCACAAACACCTCCAGAGGCCCACAACGGCCGAATTGGACCCGGAAAAAGACGCCAGAACCCGGATCTCTTTACCAGACACCCCCAGAGCCCGGATGAGCTCCACAAACACCTCCAGAGGCCCACAACGGCCGAATTGGACCCGGAAAAAGACGCCAGAACCCGGATCTCTTTACCAGACACCCCCAGAGCCCGGATGAGCTCCACAAACACCTCCAGAGGCCCACAACGGCCGAATTGGACCCGGAAAAAGACGCCAGAACCCGGATCTCTTTACCAAACACCCCCAGAGCCCGGAACTCGGACCCAAACACCTCCAGAGGCCCACAACGGCCGAATTGGACCCGGAAAAAGACGCCAGAACCCGGATCTCTTTACCAGACACCCCCAGAGCCCGGATGAGCTCCACAAACACCTCCAGAGGCCCACAACGGCCGAATTGAACCCGGAAAAGGACGCCAGAGCCCGGGTTCCGCTCCATGCCGCACACCACACCTGCAATACCCACCTCTCCCACCGGAGGGAGACAGAGGGCGCCTTCCACCCTGACTGCTGCCCGGGTGAGAGACACTATTCCTGGGGGGACTCTTTATCAGACTCCCCTTAACTAAAAGGGACTGCTGCCCGGGAAAGAGACACTATTCCTGGGGGGGCCTTCTACCAGACCCCCCCTGCCCCAACACACCATCCCCAATTTCACAAGTGTTCACATAGCATATCCAGTCACAACTTGTCCGTTTCAAACACCCACACCTGCAATACCGACCTCTCCCACCGGAGGGAGACAGAGGGAACCTTCCCCCCCACGACTGCTCCCCGGGAAACAGACACTATTCCTGGGGGGACTCTTTATCAGACTCCCCTGAACTAAGCCCGACTCCTGCCCGGGAAAGAGACACTATTCCTGGGGGGGCCTTCTACCAGACCCCCCCTGCCCCAACACACCATCCCCAATTTCACATAGCATATTCAGTCACAACTTGTCCGTTTCAAACACCCGCACCTGCAATACCCACCTCTCCCACCGGAGGGAGACAGAGGGAACCTTCCCCCCCACGACTGCTCCCCGGGAAACAGACACTATTCCTGGGGGGACTCTTTATCAGACTCCCCTGAACTAAGCCGGACTCCTGCCCGGGAAACAGACACTATTCCTGGGGGGGCCTTCTACCAGACCCCCCTGAACTAAGCCCGACTCCTGCCCGGGAAACAGACACTATTCCTGGGGGGGCCTTCTACCAGACC
>NW_027554905.1:75000-80000 GCF_964276395.1 Gasterosteus aculeatus | reverse complement strand
TGTTCTGACATCAGCATCCGAGAATGGTGTGCCGTTCTGGGACATGGTCTGGGATCTCCCGCTGTCTGGAACTGCGTGTTCATCCATCCACTGCACCTGCTGTTCTGACATCAGCATCCGAGAATAGTGTCCCGTACTGGGACATGGTCTCGCATATCCCGCTCTCTGGAACTATGTTCTGTTCATTTCCTTCATCCAGTGCACCTGCTGTTCTGCCATCAGTGTCCGACAATAGCGCTTCATCATCGGATATCTGCCGTGAAATACCGCTCTCTGGATCTGCTCTGTTCTGGCAGGTAATCAGGGAGATTTTAAGTAGATGAGTGTCCGGGAATAGTGGGCCGTTCTGGGACTTGGTCTGGGATATCCCGCTCTCTGGAACTATGTTCTGTTTATTTCCTTCATCCAGTGCACCTGCTGTTCTGCCATCAGTGTCCGACAATAGCGCTTCATCATCGGATATCTGTCGTGAAATACCGCTCTCTGGAACTGTGTATTAGTCCGTCCGCTGCACCTGCTGTTCTGACATCAGCATCCGAGAATGGTGTGCCGTTCTGGGACATGGTCTGGGATCTCCCGCTGTCTGGAACTGCGTGTTCATCCATCCACTGCACCTGCTGTTCTGACATCAGCATCCGAGAATAGTGTGCCGTTCTGGGACATGGTCTGGGATCTCCCGCTGTCTGGAACTGTGTGTTCATCCATACGTTACACCTGCTGTTCTGACATCAGCATCCGAGAATGGTGTGCCGTTCTGGGACATGGTCTGGGATCTCCCGCTGTCTGGAACTGTGTGTTCATCCATCCACTGCACCTGCTGTTCTGACATCAGCATCCGAGAAAAGTGGGCCGTTCTGGGACATGGTCTGGGATATCACGCTGTCTGGAACTGTGTGTTCATCCGTCCACCGCACCTGCTGTTCTGCCATCAGCATCCGAGAATAGTGCCCCGTACTGGGACATCAGCCAGGACGCACCGCCGTCATCTCGTTCGTTCGCTCAGTCATCCATCCACGAAAGCTACCGATCAGCCACAGTGCCCGGAATGATGCCTCCTGCCGGGGTAGCGTCCGCTTGCTCCCCGACAGCCAGTTCTGCATGAGGCTCCGGTTCTTCCACCCCCGCCACTGTCCGAGGGTGTCCGAAAATACTGAGGTCTGAGTCGGATCCGAACCGCACAAACGCCGGTCTTCACGACTGGAGGCCTATGTTTCTAAAAACCGGGTTTCAGGAATCTGCGACCTGGTGGCCCAGTGATGTCAGCTGGAACTTTTTTTTTCCGGTCCGCTCAAAATTCTCCAGGCATTTTCTGAGCTTTCCTTCACATATTCCGACTTTTACTTAGTTTCTGACGGAGCCAAAAAAGTCCCGGTTTTTTTGCCCTCCTTATCGTCCCGACTGGAAACTTTAACTCCGTATTTTAAGTCAGAAAATTAAAGTTCTTTTCATCCAGGAGACCGACCCTTCCTTCAAAGTGTCCCATACAGTGCTTCGTCATCGGACATCGGCCGGGATCTCCCGCTCTCTGGAACTGTGTATTCATCCATGCGGTACACCTGCTGTTCTGCCATCACTGTCCGGGAATAGTGTGTCGTTCTGGGACTTGGTCTGGTCTCTGCCGCTCTCTGGAACTCTTTATTCATCCATGGGGTACACCTGCTGGTCTGCCATCACTGTCCGGGAACAGTGTGCCGTTCTGGGTCATGGTCTGGGTTCTACCGCTCTCTGGAACTCTTTATTCATCCATGCGGTACACCTGCTGGTCTGCCATCACTGTCCGGGAACAGTGTGCCGTTCTGGGACTTGGTCTGGTCTTTGCCGCTCTCTGGAGCTCTGTATTCATCCATGCGGTACACCTGCTGGTCTGCCATCACTGTCCGGGAATAGTGTGTCGTTCTGGGACTTGGTCTGGTCTCTGCCGCTCTCTGGAGCTCTGTATTCATCCATGCGGTACACCTGCTGTTCTGCCATCACTGTCCGGGAATAGTGTGTCGTTCTGGGACTTGGTCTGGTCTCTGCCGCTCTCTGGAGCTCTTTATTCATCCATGCGGTACACCTGCTGTTCTGTCATCACTGTCCGGGAACAGTTTGCCGTTCTGGGACTTGGTCTGGTCTCTGCCGCTCTCTGGAGCTCTCTGGAGCTCTGTATTCATCCATGCGGTACACCTGCTGGTCTGCCATCACTGTCCGGGAATAGTGTGTCGTTCTGGGACTTGGTCTGGTCTCTGCCGCTCTCTGGAGCTCTTTATTCATCCATGCGGTACACCTGCTGTTCTGTCATCACTGTCCGGGAACAGTTTGCCGTTCTGGGACTTGGTCTGGTCTCTGCCGCTCTCTGGAGCTCTCTGGAGCTCTGTATTCATCCATGCGGTACACCTGCTGGTCTGCCATCACTGTCCGGGAACAGTGTGCCGTTCTGGGTCATGGTCTGGTCTCTGCCGCTCTCTGGAACTCTGTATTCTTCCATGCGGTACACCTGCTGGTCTGCCATCACTGTCCGGGAACAGTGTGCCGTTCTGGGTCATGGTCTGGTCTCTGCCGCTCTCTGGAGCTCTTTATTCATCCATCCACTGCACCTGCTGGTCTGCCATCACTGTCCGGGAATAGTGTGTCGTTCTGGGACTTGGTCTGGTCTCTGCCGCTCTCTGGAACTCTTTATTCATCCATGGGGTACACCTGCTGGTCTGCCATCACTGTCCGGGAACAGTGTGCCGTTCTGGGTCATGGTCTGGGTTCTGCCGCTCTCTGGAGCTGTTATTTTCATCCATGCGGTACACCTGCTGGTCTGCCATCACTGTCCGGGAACAGTGTGCCGTTCTGGGTCATGGTCTGGTCTCTGCCGCTCTCTGGAACTCTGTATTCTTCCATGCGGTACACCTGCTGGTCTGCCATCACTGTCCGGGAACAGTTTGCCGTTCTGGGACTTGGTCTGGTCTCTGCCGCTCTCTGGAGCTCTCTGGAGCTCTGTATTCATCCATGCGGTACACCTGCTGGTCTGCCATCACTGTCCGGGAACAGTGTGCCGTTCTGGGTCATGGTCTGGTCTCTGCCGCTCTCTGGAACTCTGTATTCTTCCATGCGGTACACCTGCTGGTCTGCCATCACTGTCCGGGAACAGTGTGCCGTTCTGGGTCATGGTCTGGTCTCTGCCGCTCTCTGGAGCTCTTTATTCATCCATCCACTGCACCTGCTGGTCTGCCATCACTGTCCGGGAATAGTGTGTCGTTCTGGGACTTGGTCTGGTCTCTGCCGCTCTCTGGAACTCTTTATTCATCCATGGGGTACACCTGCTGGTCTGCCATCACTGTCCGGGAACAGTGTGCCGTTCTGGGTCATGGTCTGGGTTCTGCCGCTCTCTGGAGCTGTTATTTTCATCCATGCGGTACACCTGCTGGTCTGCCATCACTGTCCGGGAACAGTGTGCCGTTCTGGGTCATGGTCTGGTCTCTGCCGCTCTCTGGAACTCTGTATTCTTCCATGCGGTACACCTGCTGGTCTGCCATCACTGTCCGGGAACAGTGTGCCGTTCTGGGTCATGGTCTGGTCTCTGCCGCTCTCTGGAGCTCTTTATTCATCCATCCACTGCACCTGCTGGTCTGCCATCACTGTCCGGGAATAGTGTGTCGTTCTGGGACTTGGTCTGGTCTCTGCCGCTCTCTGGAACTCTTTATTCATCCATGGGGTACACCTGCTGGTCTGCCATCACTGTCCGGGAACAGTGTGCCGTTCTGGGTCATGGTCTGGTCTCTGCCGCTCTCTGGAGCTGTTATTTTCCTCCATCCGGTACACCCACTGCTCTGCCATCACTGTCCGAAAATAGTGCTCCGAAATCGGGTAAGTCGCGCGGGGAGCCACCCCTGTATCTCGGCTCCAGGAGCGTCTTTCCGCCCGGGGCCTGGCCCACTATGCTTAGGTCCAGCTGGGGAACGCTCCCCCCGAAGCTCGGGGCCCTGTCCTGGAGATCTCTGTTTCCGAAAACCAGGTTTCTGAAATCTGCGACCTGGTGGCCCAGTGATGTGAGCTAAAAAAAAATTTATCGAAGCGATCTAAAAAAGCCCAGGCATTTTCTGGGCTTTCCTTCACATATTCCGACTTTTACTTAGTTTCTGACGGAGCCAAAAAAGTCCGGGTTTTTTTCGCTCCACATAGTCCCGACTGGAAACTTTAACTTTTTTTTTTTTCCATTATTTCACCCGCGGAGGTCCGCAAACACCTCCAGGGGCCCACAACGGCCGAATTAAGCCAGGAAAAAGACACCAGAACCCGGATCTCTCTACCAGAGCCCGGAACACGGACCCAAACACCTCCAGAGGCCCACAACGGCCGAATTGGACCCGGAAAAAGACGCCAGAACCCGGATCTCTCTACCAGACACCCCCAGAGCCCGGAACACGGACCCAAACACCTCCAGAGGCCCACAACGGCCGAATTGGACCCGGAAAAAGACGCCAGAACCCGGATCTCTTTGCCAGACACCCCCAGAGCCCGGAACTCGGACCCAAACACCTCCAGAGGCCCACAACGGCCGAATTGGACCCGGAAAAAGACGCCAGAACCCGGATCTCTTTACCAGACACCCCCAGAGCCCGGATGAGCTCCACAAACACCTCCAGAGGCCCACAACGACCGAATTAAGTCCGGAAAAAGACGCCAGAACCCGGATCTCTTTACCAGACACCCCCAGAGCCCGGATGAGCTCCACAAACACCTCCAGAGGCCCACAACGGCCGAATTGGACCCGGAAAAAGACGCCAGAACCCGGATCTCTTTACCAGACACCCCCAGAGCCCGGATGAGCTCCACAAACACCTCCAGAGGCCCACAACGGCCGAATTGGACCCGGAAAAAGACGCCAGAACCCGGATCTCTTTACCAGACACCCCCAGAGCCCGGATGAGCTCCACAAACACCTCCAGAGGCCCACAACGGCCGAATTGGACCCGGAAAAAGACGCCAGAACCCGGATCTCTTTACCAGACACCCCCAGAGCCCGGATGAGC
>NW_027554905.1:60000-65000 GCF_964276395.1 Gasterosteus aculeatus | reverse complement strand
ACTGTTTATTTCATCCATCCAGTGCACCTGCCGTTCTGCCATCAGTGTCCGAGAACAGTGCTTCTTCATCGGATATCAGCCGGGATCTCACGCTCTCTGGAACTGTTTCTTTCATCCATCCACCGCACCTGCTGTTCTGCCATCAGTGTCCGACAATAGCGCTTCTTCATCGGATATCAGCCGGGATCTCACGCTCTCTGGAACTGTTTATTTCATCCATCCAGTGCACCTGCTGTTCTGCCATCAGTGTCCGAGAACAGTGCTTCTTCATCGGATATCAGCCGGGATCTCACGCTCTCTGGAACTGTTTAATTCATCCATCCACTGCACCTGCTGTTCTGCCATCAGTGTCCGACAATAGCGCTTCTTCATCGGATATCAGCCGGGATCTCACGCTCTCTGGAACTGTTTATTTCATCCACCGCACCTGCTGTTCTGCCATCAGTGTCCGACAACAGCGCTTCATCATCGGATAACTGCCGTGAAATACCGCTCTCTGGAACTGTTTATTTCATCCACCGCACCTGCTGTTCTGCCATCAGTGTCCGACAACAGCGCTTCATCATCGGATAACTGCCGTGAAATACCGCTCTCTGGAACTGTTTATTTCATCCACCGCACCTGCTGTTCTGCCATCAGTGTCCGACAACAGCGCTTCATCATCGGATAGCTGCCGTGAAATACCGCTCTCTGGATCTGCTCTGTTCTGGCAGGTAATCAGGGAGATTTTAAGTAGATGAGTGTCCGGGAATAGTGGGCCGTTCTGGGACTTGGTCTGGGATATCACGCTCTCTGGAACTATGTTCTGTTTATTTCCTTCATCCAGTGCACCTGCTGTTCTGCCATCAGTGTCCGACAATAGCGCGCCGTTCTGGGACTTGGTCTGGGATATCACGCTCTCTGGAACTATGTTCTGTTTATTTCCTTCATCCAGTGCACCTGCTGTTCTGCCATCAGTGTCCGACAATAGCGCTTCATCATCGGATATCTGTCGTGAAATACCGCTCTCTGGAACTGTGTATTAGTCCGTCCGCTGCACCTGCTGTTCTGACATCAGCATCCGAGAATGGTGTGCCGTTCTGGGACATGGTCTGGGATCTCCCGCTGTCTGGAACTGCGTGTTCATCCATCCACTGCACCTGCTGTTCTGACATCAGCATCCGAGAATAGTGTGCCGTTCTGGGACATGGTCTGGGATCTCCCGCTGTCTGGAACTGTGTGTTCATCCATACGTTACACCTGCTGTTCTGACATCAGCATCCGAGAATGGTGTGCCGTTCTGGGACATGGTCTGGGATCTCCCGCTGTCTGGAACTGTGTGTTCATCCATCCACTGCACCTGCTGTTCTGACATCAGCATCCGAGAATAGTGGGCCGTTCTGGGACATGGTCTGGGATATCACGCTGTCTGGAACTGTGTGTTCATCCGTCCACCGCACCTGCTGTTCTGCCATCAGCATCCGAGAATAGTGCCCCGTACTGGGACATCAGCCAGGACGCACCGCCGTCATCTCGTTCGTTCGCTCAGTCATCCATCCACGAAAGCTACCGATCAGCCACAGTGCCCGGAATGATGCCTCCTGCCGGGGTAGCGTCCGCTTGCTCCCCGACAGCCAGTTCTGCATGAGGCTCCGGTTCTTCCACCCCCGCCACTGTCCGAGGGTGTCCGAAAATACTGAGGTCTGAGTCGGATCCGAACCGCACAAACGCCGGTCTTCACGACTGGAGGCCTATGTTTCTAAAAACCGGGTTTCAGGAATCTGCGACCTGGTGGCCCAGTGATGTCAGCTGGAACTTTTTTTTTCCGGTCCGCTCAAAATTCTCCAGGCATTTTCTGAGCTTTCCTTCACATATTCCGACTTTTACTTAGTTTCTGACGGAGCCAAAAAAGTCCCGGTTTTTTTGCCCTCCTTATCGTCCCGACTGGAAACTTTAACTCCGTATTTTAAGTCAGAAAATTAAAGTTCTTTTCATCCAGGAGACCGACCCTTCCTTCAAAGTGTCCCATACAGTGCTTCGTCATCGGACATCGGCCGGGATCTCCCGCTCTCTGGAACTGTGTATTCATCCATGCGGTACACCTGCTGTTCTGCCATCACTGTCCGGGAATAGTGTGTCGTTCTGGGACTTGGTCTGGTCTCTGCCGCTCTCTGGAACTCTTTATTCATCCATGGGGTACACCTGCTGGTCTGCCATCACTGTCCGGGAACAGTGTGCCGTTCTGGGTCATGGTCTGGGTTCTACCGCTCTCTGGAACTCTTTATTCATCCATGCGGTACACCTGCTGGTCTGCCATCACTGTCCGGGAACAGTGTGCCGTTCTGGGACTTGGTCTGGTCTTTGCCGCTCTCTGGAGCTCTGTATTCATCCATGCGGTACACCTGCTGGTCTGCCATCACTGTCCGGGAATAGTGTGTCGTTCTGGGACTTGGTCTGGTCTCTGCCGCTCTCTGGAGCTCTGTATTCATCCATGCGGTACACCTGCTGTTCTGCCATCACTGTCCGGGAATAGTGTGTCGTTCTGGGACTTGGTCTGGTCTCTGCCGCTCTCTGGAGCTCTTTATTCATCCATGCGGTACACCTGCTGTTCTGTCATCACTGTCCGGGAACAGTTTGCCGTTCTGGGACTTGGTCTGGTCTCTGCCGCTCTCTGGAGCTCTCTGGAGCTCTGTATTCATCCATGCGGTACACCTGCTGGTCTGCCATCACTGTCCGGGAATAGTGTGTCGTTCTGGGACTTGGTCTGGTCTCTGCCGCTCTCTGGAGCTCTTTATTCATCCATGCGGTACACCTGCTGTTCTGTCATCACTGTCCGGGAACAGTTTGCCGTTCTGGGACTTGGTCTGGTCTCTGCCGCTCTCTGGAGCTCTCTGGAGCTCTGTATTCATCCATGCGGTACACCTGCTGGTCTGCCATCACTGTCCGGGAACAGTGTGCCGTTCTGGGTCATGGTCTGGTCTCTGCCGCTCTCTGGAACTCTGTATTCTTCCATGCGGTACACCTGCTGGTCTGCCATCACTGTCCGGGAACAGTGTGCCGTTCTGGGTCATGGTCTGGTCTCTGCCGCTCTCTGGAGCTCTTTATTCATCCATCCACTGCACCTGCTGGTCTGCCATCACTGTCCGGGAATAGTGTGTCGTTCTGGGACTTGGTCTGGTCTCTGCCGCTCTCTGGAACTCTTTATTCATCCATGGGGTACACCTGCTGGTCTGCCATCACTGTCCGGGAACAGTGTGCCGTTCTGGGTCATGGTCTGGGTTCTGCCGCTCTCTGGAGCTGTTATTTTCATCCATGCGGTACACCTGCTGGTCTGCCATCACTGTCCGGGAACAGTGTGCCGTTCTGGGTCATGGTCTGGTCTCTGCCGCTCTCTGGAACTCTGTATTCTTCCATGCGGTACACCTGCTGGTCTGCCATCACTGTCCGGGAACAGTTTGCCGTTCTGGGACTTGGTCTGGTCTCTGCCGCTCTCTGGAGCTCTCTGGAGCTCTGTATTCATCCATGCGGTACACCTGCTGGTCTGCCATCACTGTCCGGGAACAGTGTGCCGTTCTGGGTCATGGTCTGGTCTCTGCCGCTCTCTGGAACTCTGTATTCTTCCATGCGGTACACCTGCTGGTCTGCCATCACTGTCCGGGAACAGTGTGCCGTTCTGGGTCATGGTCTGGTCTCTGCCGCTCTCTGGAGCTCTTTATTCATCCATCCACTGCACCTGCTGGTCTGCCATCACTGTCCGGGAATAGTGTGTCGTTCTGGGACTTGGTCTGGTCTCTGCCGCTCTCTGGAACTCTTTATTCATCCATGGGGTACACCTGCTGGTCTGCCATCACTGTCCGGGAACAGTGTGCCGTTCTGGGTCATGGTCTGGGTTCTGCCGCTCTCTGGAGCTGTTATTTTCATCCATGCGGTACACCTGCTGGTCTGCCATCACTGTCCGGGAACAGTGTGCCGTTCTGGGTCATGGTCTGGTCTCTGCCGCTCTCTGGAACTCTGTATTCTTCCATGCGGTACACCTGCTGGTCTGCCATCACTGTCCGGGAACAGTTTGCCGTTCTGGGACTTGGTCTGGTCTCTGCCGCTCTCTGGAGCTCTCTGGAGCTCTGTATTCATCCATGCGGTACACCTGCTGGTCTGCCATCACTGTCCGGGAACAGTGTGCCGTTCTGGGTCATGGTCTGGTCTCTGCCGCTCTCTGGAACTCTGTATTCTTCCATGCGGTACACCTGCTGGTCTGCCATCACTGTCCGGGAACAGTGTGCCGTTCTGGGTCATGGTCTGGTCTCTGCCGCTCTCTGGAGCTCTTTATTCATCCATCCACTGCACCTGCTGGTCTGCCATCACTGTCCGGGAATAGTGTGTCGTTCTGGGACTTGGTCTGGTCTCTGCCGCTCTCTGGAACTCTTTATTCATCCATGGGGTACACCTGCTGGTCTGCCATCACTGTCCGGGAACAGTGTGCCGTTCTGGGTCATGGTCTGGGTTCTGCCGCTCTCTGGAGCTGTTATTTTCATCCATGCGGTACACCTGCTGGTCTGCCATCACTGTCCGGGAACAGTGTGCCGTTCTGGGTCATGGTCTGGTCTCTGCCGCTCTCTGGAACTCTGTATTCTTCCATGCGGTACACCTGCTGGTCTGCCATCACTGTCCGGGAACAGTGTGCCGTTCTGGGTCATGGTCTGGTCTCTGCCGCTCTCTGGAGCTCTTTATTCATCCATCCACTGCACCTGCTGGTCTGCCATCACTGTCCGGGAATAGTGTGTCGTTCTGGGACTTGGTCTGGTCTCTGCCGCTCTCTGGAACTCTTTATTCATCCATGGGGTACACCTGCTGGTCTGCCATCACTGTCCGGGAACAGTGTGCCGTTCTGGGTCATGGTCTGGTCTCTGCCGCTCTCTGGAGCTGTTATTTTCCTCCATCCGGTACACCCACTGCTCTGCCATCACTGTCCGAAAATAGTGCTCCGAAATCGGGTAAGTCGCGCGGGGAGCCACCCCTGTATC
>NW_027554905.1:42500-47500 GCF_964276395.1 Gasterosteus aculeatus | reverse complement strand
ACCTGCTGTTCTGACATCAGCATCCGAGAATGGTGTGCCGTTCTGGGACATGGTCTGGGATCTCCCGCTGTCTGGAACTGTGTGTTCATCCATCCACTGCACCTGCTGTTCTGACATCAGCATCCGAGAATAGTGGGCCGTTCTGGGACATGGTCTGGGATATCACGCTGTCTGGAACTGTGTGTTCATCCGTCCACCGCACCTGCTGTTCTGCCATCAGCATCCGAGAATAGTGCCCCGTACTGGGACATCAGCCAGGACGCACCGCCGTCATCTCGTTCGTTCGCTCAGTCATCCATCCACGAAAGCTACCGATCAGCCACAGTGCCCGGAATGATGCCTCCTGCCGGGGTAGCGTCCGCTTGCTCCCCGACAGCCAGTTCTGCATGAGGCTCCGGTTCTTCCACCCCCGCCACTGTCCGAGGGTGTCCGAAAATACTGAGGTCTGAGTCGGATCCGAACCGCACAAACGCCGGTCTTCACGACTGGAGGCCTATGTTTCTAAAAACCGGGTTTCAGGAATCTGCGACCTGGTGGCCCAGTGATGTCAGCTGGAACTTTTTTTTTCCGGTCCGCTCAAAATTCTCCAGGCATTTTCTGAGCTTTCCTTCACATATTCCGACTTTTACTTAGTTTCTGACGGAGCCAAAAAAGTCCCGGTTTTTTTGCCCTCCTTATCGTCCCGACTGGAAACTTTAACTCCGTATTTTAAGTCAGAAAATTAAAGTTCTTTTCATCCAGGAGACCGACCCTTCCTTCAAAGTGTCCCATACAGTGCTTCGTCATCGGACATCGGCCGGGATCTCCCGCTCTCTGGAACTGTGTATTCATCCATGCGGTACACCTGCTGTTCTGCCATCACTGTCCGGGAATAGTGTGTCGTTCTGGGACTTGGTCTGGTCTCTGCCGCTCTCTGGAACTCTTTATTCATCCATGGGGTACACCTGCTGGTCTGCCATCACTGTCCGGGAACAGTGTGCCGTTCTGGGTCATGGTCTGGGTTCTACCGCTCTCTGGAACTCTTTATTCATCCATGCGGTACACCTGCTGGTCTGCCATCACTGTCCGGGAACAGTGTGCCGTTCTGGGACTTGGTCTGGTCTTTGCCGCTCTCTGGAGCTCTGTATTCATCCATGCGGTACACCTGCTGGTCTGCCATCACTGTCCGGGAATAGTGTGTCGTTCTGGGACTTGGTCTGGTCTCTGCCGCTCTCTGGAGCTCTGTATTCATCCATGCGGTACACCTGCTGTTCTGCCATCACTGTCCGGGAATAGTGTGTCGTTCTGGGACTTGGTCTGGTCTCTGCCGCTCTCTGGAGCTCTTTATTCATCCATGCGGTACACCTGCTGTTCTGTCATCACTGTCCGGGAACAGTTTGCCGTTCTGGGACTTGGTCTGGTCTCTGCCGCTCTCTGGAGCTCTCTGGAGCTCTGTATTCATCCATGCGGTACACCTGCTGGTCTGCCATCACTGTCCGGGAATAGTGTGTCGTTCTGGGACTTGGTCTGGTCTCTGCCGCTCTCTGGAGCTCTTTATTCATCCATGCGGTACACCTGCTGTTCTGTCATCACTGTCCGGGAACAGTTTGCCGTTCTGGGACTTGGTCTGGTCTCTGCCGCTCTCTGGAGCTCTCTGGAGCTCTGTATTCATCCATGCGGTACACCTGCTGGTCTGCCATCACTGTCCGGGAACAGTGTGCCGTTCTGGGTCATGGTCTGGTCTCTGCCGCTCTCTGGAACTCTGTATTCTTCCATGCGGTACACCTGCTGGTCTGCCATCACTGTCCGGGAACAGTGTGCCGTTCTGGGTCATGGTCTGGTCTCTGCCGCTCTCTGGAGCTCTTTATTCATCCATCCACTGCACCTGCTGGTCTGCCATCACTGTCCGGGAATAGTGTGTCGTTCTGGGACTTGGTCTGGTCTCTGCCGCTCTCTGGAACTCTTTATTCATCCATGGGGTACACCTGCTGGTCTGCCATCACTGTCCGGGAACAGTGTGCCGTTCTGGGTCATGGTCTGGGTTCTGCCGCTCTCTGGAGCTGTTATTTTCATCCATGCGGTACACCTGCTGGTCTGCCATCACTGTCCGGGAACAGTGTGCCGTTCTGGGTCATGGTCTGGTCTCTGCCGCTCTCTGGAACTCTGTATTCTTCCATGCGGTACACCTGCTGGTCTGCCATCACTGTCCGGGAACAGTTTGCCGTTCTGGGACTTGGTCTGGTCTCTGCCGCTCTCTGGAGCTCTCTGGAGCTCTGTATTCATCCATGCGGTACACCTGCTGGTCTGCCATCACTGTCCGGGAACAGTGTGCCGTTCTGGGTCATGGTCTGGTCTCTGCCGCTCTCTGGAACTCTGTATTCTTCCATGCGGTACACCTGCTGGTCTGCCATCACTGTCCGGGAACAGTGTGCCGTTCTGGGTCATGGTCTGGTCTCTGCCGCTCTCTGGAGCTCTTTATTCATCCATCCACTGCACCTGCTGGTCTGCCATCACTGTCCGGGAATAGTGTGTCGTTCTGGGACTTGGTCTGGTCTCTGCCGCTCTCTGGAACTCTTTATTCATCCATGGGGTACACCTGCTGGTCTGCCATCACTGTCCGGGAACAGTGTGCCGTTCTGGGTCATGGTCTGGGTTCTGCCGCTCTCTGGAGCTGTTATTTTCATCCATGCGGTACACCTGCTGGTCTGCCATCACTGTCCGGGAACAGTGTGCCGTTCTGGGTCATGGTCTGGTCTCTGCCGCTCTCTGGAACTCTGTATTCTTCCATGCGGTACACCTGCTGGTCTGCCATCACTGTCCGGGAACAGTGTGCCGTTCTGGGTCATGGTCTGGTCTCTGCCGCTCTCTGGAGCTCTTTATTCATCCATCCACTGCACCTGCTGGTCTGCCATCACTGTCCGGGAATAGTGTGTCGTTCTGGGACTTGGTCTGGTCTCTGCCGCTCTCTGGAACTCTTTATTCATCCATGGGGTACACCTGCTGGTCTGCCATCACTGTCCGGGAACAGTGTGCCGTTCTGGGTCATGGTCTGGTCTCTGCCGCTCTCTGGAGCTGTTATTTTCCTCCATCCGGTACACCCACTGCTCTGCCATCACTGTCCGAAAATAGTGCTCCGAAATCGGGTAAGTCGCGCGGGGAGCCACCCCTGTATCTCGGCTCCAGGAGCGTCTTTCCGCCCGGGGCCTGGCCCACTATGCTTAGGTCCAGCTGGGGAACGCTCCCCCCGAAGCTCGGGGCCCTGTCCTGGAGATCTCTGTTTCCGAAAACCAGGTTTCTGAAATCTGCGACCTGGTGGCCCAGTGATGTGAGCTAAAAAAAAATTTATCGAAGCGATCTAAAAAAGCCCAGGCATTTTCTGGGCTTTCCTTCACATATTCCGACTTTTACTTAGTTTCTGACGGAGCCAAAAAAGTCCGGGTTTTTTTCGCTCCACATAGTCCCGACTGGAAACTTTAACTTTTTTTTTTTTCCATTATTTCACCCGCGGAGGTCCGCAAACACCTCCAGGGGCCCACAACGGCCGAATTAAGCCAGGAAAAAGACACCAGAACCCGGATCTCTCTACCAGAGCCCGGAACACGGACCCAAACACCTCCAGAGGCCCACAACGGCCGAATTGGACCCGGAAAAAGACGCCAGAACCCGGATCTCTCTACCAGACACCCCCAGAGCCCGGAACACGGACCCAAACACCTCCAGAGGCCCACAACGGCCGAATTGGACCCGGAAAAAGACGCCAGAACCCGGATCTCTTTGCCAGACACCCCCAGAGCCCGGAACTCGGACCCAAACACCTCCAGAGGCCCACAACGGCCGAATTGGACCCGGAAAAAGACGCCAGAACCCGGATCTCTTTACCAGACACCCCCAGAGCCCGGATGAGCTCCACAAACACCTCCAGAGGCCCACAACGACCGAATTAAGTCCGGAAAAAGACGCCAGAACCCGGATCTCTTTACCAGACACCCCCAGAGC
Organism: Gasterosteus aculeatus; assembly: GCF_964276395.1. Classification (NCBI taxonomy): domain Eukaryota; kingdom Metazoa; phylum Chordata; class Actinopteri; order Perciformes; family Gasterosteidae; genus Gasterosteus; species Gasterosteus aculeatus. The sequence continues at coordinate 43,525 of NW_027554905.1, read as the reverse complement.
CCGGATGAGCTCCACAAACACCTCCAGAGGCCCACAACGGCCGAATTGGACCCGGAAAAAGACGCCAGAACCCGGATCTCTTTACCAGACACCCCCAGAGCCCGGATGAGCTCCACAAACACCTCCAGAGGCCCACAACGGCCGAATTGGACCCGGAAAAAGACGCCAGAACCCGGATCTCTTTACCAGACACCCCCAGAGCCCGGATGAGCTCCACAAACACCTCCAGAGGCCCACAACGGCCGAATTGGACCCGGAAAAAGACGCCAGAACCCGGATCTCTTTACCAGACACCCCCAGAGCCCGGATGAGCTCCACAAACACCTCCAGAGGCCCACAACGGCCGAATTGGACCCGGAAAAAGACGCCAGAACCCGGATCTCTTTACCAAACACCCCCAGAGCCCGGAACTCGGACCCAAACACCTCCAGAGGCCCACAACGGCCGAATTGGACCCGGAAAAAGACGCCAGAACCCGGATCTCTTTACCAGACACCCCCAGAGCCCGGATGAGCTCCACAAACACCTCCAGAGGCCCACAACGGCCGAATTGAACCCGGAAAAGGACGCCAGAGCCCGGGTTCCGCTCCATGCCGCACACCACACCTGCAATACCCACCTCTCCCACCGGAGGGAGACAGAGGGCGCCTTCCACCCTGACTGCTGCCCGGGTGAGAGACACTATTCCTGGGGGGACTCTTTATCAGACTCCCCTTAACTAAAAGGGACTGCTGCCCGGGAAAGAGACACTATTCCTGGGGGGGCCTTCTACCAGACCCCCCCTGCCCCAACACACCATCCCCAATTTCACAAGTGTTCACATAGCATATCCAGTCACAACTTGTCCGTTTCAAACACCCACACCTGCAATACCGACCTCTCCCACCGGAGGGAGACAGAGGGAACCTTCCCCCCCACGACTGCTCCCCGGGAAACAGACACTATTCCTGGGGGGACTCTTTATCAGACTCCCCTGAACTAAGCCCGACTCCTGCCCGGGAAAGAGACACTATTCCTGGGGGGGC
>NW_027554905.1:27500-32500 GCF_964276395.1 Gasterosteus aculeatus | reverse complement strand
ACCGCTCTCTGGAACTGTTTATTTCATCCACCGCACCTGCTGTTCTGCCATCAGTGTCCGACAACAGCGCTTCATCATCGGATAGCTGCCGTGAAATACCGCTCTCTGGATCTGCTCTGTTCTGGCAGGTAATCAGGGAGATTTTAAGTAGATGAGTGTCCGGGAATAGTGGGCCGTTCTGGGACTTGGTCTGGGATATCACGCTCTCTGGAACTATGTTCTGTTTATTTCCTTCATCCAGTGCACCTGCTGTTCTGCCATCAGTGTCCGACAATAGCGCGCCGTTCTGGGACTTGGTCTGGGATATCACGCTCTCTGGAACTATGTTCTGTTTATTTCCTTCATCCAGTGCACCTGCTGTTCTGCCATCAGTGTCCGACAATAGCGCTTCATCATCGGATATCTGTCGTGAAATACCGCTCTCTGGAACTGTGTATTAGTCCGTCCGCTGCACCTGCTGTTCTGACATCAGCATCCGAGAATGGTGTGCCGTTCTGGGACATGGTCTGGGATCTCCCGCTGTCTGGAACTGCGTGTTCATCCATCCACTGCACCTGCTGTTCTGACATCAGCATCCGAGAATAGTGTCCCGTACTGGGACATGGTCTCGCATATCCCGCTCTCTGGAACTATGTTCTGTTCATTTCCTTCATCCAGTGCACCTGCTGTTCTGCCATCAGTGTCCGACAATAGCGCTTCATCATCGGATATCTGCCGTGAAATACCGCTCTCTGGATCTGCTCTGTTCTGGCAGGTAATCAGGGAGATTTTAAGTAGATGAGTGTCCGGGAATAGTGGGCCGTTCTGGGACTTGGTCTGGGATATCCCGCTCTCTGGAACTATGTTCTGTTTATTTCCTTCATCCAGTGCACCTGCTGTTCTGCCATCAGTGTCCGACAATAGCGCTTCATCATCGGATATCTGTCGTGAAATACCGCTCTCTGGAACTGTGTATTAGTCCGTCCGCTGCACCTGCTGTTCTGACATCAGCATCCGAGAATGGTGTGCCGTTCTGGGACATGGTCTGGGATCTCCCGCTGTCTGGAACTGCGTGTTCATCCATCCACTGCACCTGCTGTTCTGACATCAGCATCCGAGAATAGTGTGCCGTTCTGGGACATGGTCTGGGATCTCCCGCTGTCTGGAACTGTGTGTTCATCCATACGTTACACCTGCTGTTCTGACATCAGCATCCGAGAATGGTGTGCCGTTCTGGGACATGGTCTGGGATCTCCCGCTGTCTGGAACTGTGTGTTCATCCATCCACTGCACCTGCTGTTCTGACATCAGCATCCGAGAAAAGTGGGCCGTTCTGGGACATGGTCTGGGATATCACGCTGTCTGGAACTGTGTGTTCATCCGTCCACCGCACCTGCTGTTCTGCCATCAGCATCCGAGAATAGTGCCCCGTACTGGGACATCAGCCAGGACGCACCGCCGTCATCTCGTTCGTTCGCTCAGTCATCCATCCACGAAAGCTACCGATCAGCCACAGTGCCCGGAATGATGCCTCCTGCCGGGGTAGCGTCCGCTTGCTCCCCGACAGCCAGTTCTGCATGAGGCTCCGGTTCTTCCACCCCCGCCACTGTCCGAGGGTGTCCGAAAATACTGAGGTCTGAGTCGGATCCGAACCGCACAAACGCCGGTCTTCACGACTGGAGGCCTATGTTTCTAAAAACCGGGTTTCAGGAATCTGCGACCTGGTGGCCCAGTGATGTCAGCTGGAACTTTTTTTTTCCGGTCCGCTCAAAATTCTCCAGGCATTTTCTGAGCTTTCCTTCACATATTCCGACTTTTACTTAGTTTCTGACGGAGCCAAAAAAGTCCCGGTTTTTTTGCCCTCCTTATCGTCCCGACTGGAAACTTTAACTCCGTATTTTAAGTCAGAAAATTAAAGTTCTTTTCATCCAGGAGACCGACCCTTCCTTCAAAGTGTCCCATACAGTGCTTCGTCATCGGACATCGGCCGGGATCTCCCGCTCTCTGGAACTGTGTATTCATCCATGCGGTACACCTGCTGTTCTGCCATCACTGTCCGGGAATAGTGTGTCGTTCTGGGACTTGGTCTGGTCTCTGCCGCTCTCTGGAACTCTTTATTCATCCATGGGGTACACCTGCTGGTCTGCCATCACTGTCCGGGAACAGTGTGCCGTTCTGGGTCATGGTCTGGGTTCTACCGCTCTCTGGAACTCTTTATTCATCCATGCGGTACACCTGCTGGTCTGCCATCACTGTCCGGGAACAGTGTGCCGTTCTGGGACTTGGTCTGGTCTTTGCCGCTCTCTGGAGCTCTGTATTCATCCATGCGGTACACCTGCTGGTCTGCCATCACTGTCCGGGAATAGTGTGTCGTTCTGGGACTTGGTCTGGTCTCTGCCGCTCTCTGGAGCTCTGTATTCATCCATGCGGTACACCTGCTGTTCTGCCATCACTGTCCGGGAATAGTGTGTCGTTCTGGGACTTGGTCTGGTCTCTGCCGCTCTCTGGAGCTCTTTATTCATCCATGCGGTACACCTGCTGTTCTGTCATCACTGTCCGGGAACAGTTTGCCGTTCTGGGACTTGGTCTGGTCTCTGCCGCTCTCTGGAGCTCTCTGGAGCTCTGTATTCATCCATGCGGTACACCTGCTGGTCTGCCATCACTGTCCGGGAATAGTGTGTCGTTCTGGGACTTGGTCTGGTCTCTGCCGCTCTCTGGAGCTCTTTATTCATCCATGCGGTACACCTGCTGTTCTGTCATCACTGTCCGGGAACAGTTTGCCGTTCTGGGACTTGGTCTGGTCTCTGCCGCTCTCTGGAGCTCTCTGGAGCTCTGTATTCATCCATGCGGTACACCTGCTGGTCTGCCATCACTGTCCGGGAACAGTGTGCCGTTCTGGGTCATGGTCTGGTCTCTGCCGCTCTCTGGAACTCTGTATTCTTCCATGCGGTACACCTGCTGGTCTGCCATCACTGTCCGGGAACAGTGTGCCGTTCTGGGTCATGGTCTGGTCTCTGCCGCTCTCTGGAGCTCTTTATTCATCCATCCACTGCACCTGCTGGTCTGCCATCACTGTCCGGGAATAGTGTGTCGTTCTGGGACTTGGTCTGGTCTCTGCCGCTCTCTGGAACTCTTTATTCATCCATGGGGTACACCTGCTGGTCTGCCATCACTGTCCGGGAACAGTGTGCCGTTCTGGGTCATGGTCTGGGTTCTGCCGCTCTCTGGAGCTGTTATTTTCATCCATGCGGTACACCTGCTGGTCTGCCATCACTGTCCGGGAACAGTGTGCCGTTCTGGGTCATGGTCTGGTCTCTGCCGCTCTCTGGAACTCTGTATTCTTCCATGCGGTACACCTGCTGGTCTGCCATCACTGTCCGGGAACAGTTTGCCGTTCTGGGACTTGGTCTGGTCTCTGCCGCTCTCTGGAGCTCTCTGGAGCTCTGTATTCATCCATGCGGTACACCTGCTGGTCTGCCATCACTGTCCGGGAACAGTGTGCCGTTCTGGGTCATGGTCTGGTCTCTGCCGCTCTCTGGAACTCTGTATTCTTCCATGCGGTACACCTGCTGGTCTGCCATCACTGTCCGGGAACAGTGTGCCGTTCTGGGTCATGGTCTGGTCTCTGCCGCTCTCTGGAGCTCTTTATTCATCCATCCACTGCACCTGCTGGTCTGCCATCACTGTCCGGGAATAGTGTGTCGTTCTGGGACTTGGTCTGGTCTCTGCCGCTCTCTGGAACTCTTTATTCATCCATGGGGTACACCTGCTGGTCTGCCATCACTGTCCGGGAACAGTGTGCCGTTCTGGGTCATGGTCTGGGTTCTGCCGCTCTCTGGAGCTGTTATTTTCATCCATGCGGTACACCTGCTGGTCTGCCATCACTGTCCGGGAACAGTGTGCCGTTCTGGGTCATGGTCTGGTCTCTGCCGCTCTCTGGAACTCTGTATTCTTCCATGCGGTACACCTGCTGGTCTGCCATCACTGTCCGGGAACAGTGTGCCGTTCTGGGTCATGGTCTGGTCTCTGCCGCTCTCTGGAGCTCTTTATTCATCCATCCACTGCACCTGCTGGTCTGCCATCACTGTCCGGGAATAGTGTGTCGTTCTGGGACTTGGTCTGGTCTCTGCCGCTCTCTGGAACTCTTTATTCATCCATGGGGTACACCTGCTGGTCTGCCATCACTGTCCGGGAACAGTGTGCCGTTCTGGGTCATGGTCTGGTCTCTGCCGCTCTCTGGAGCTGTTATTTTCCTCCATCCGGTACACCCACTGCTCTGCCATCACTGTCCGAAAATAGTGCTCCGAAATCGGGTAAGTCGCGCGGGGAGCCACCCCTGTATCTCGGCTCCAGGAGCGTCTTTCCGCCCGGGGCCTGGCCCACTATGCTTAGGTCCAGCTGGGGAACGCTCCCCCCGAAGCTCGGGGCCCTGTCCTGGAGATCTCTGTTTCCGAAAACCAGGTTTCTGAAATCTGCGACCTGGTGGCCCAGTGATGTGAGCTAAAAAAAAATTTATCGAAGCGATCTAAAAAAGCCCAGGCATTTTCTGGGCTTTCCTTCACATATTCCGACTTTTACTTAGTTTCTGACGGAGCCAAAAAAGTCCGGGTTTTTTTCGCTCCACATAGTCCCGACTGGAAACTTTAACTTTTTTTTTTTTCCATTATTTCACCCGCGGAGGTCCGCAAACACCTCCAGGGGCCCACAACGGCCGAATTAAGCCAGGAAAAAGACACCAGAACCCGGATCTCTCTACCAGAGCCCGGAACACGGACCCAAACACCTCCAGAGGCCCACAACGGCCGAATTGGACCCGGAAAAAGACGCCAGAACCCGGATCTCTCTACCAGACACCCCCAGAGCCCGGAACACGGACCCAAACACCTCCAGAGGCCCACAACGGCCGAATTGGACCCGGAAAAAGACGCCAGAACCCGGATCTCTTTGCCAGACACCCCCAGAGCCCGGAACTCGGACCCAAACACCTCCAGAGGCCCACAACGGCCGAATTGGACCCGGAA
>NW_027554905.1:0-17500 GCF_964276395.1 Gasterosteus aculeatus | reverse complement strand
TCTGACATCAGCATCCGAGAATAGTGTCCCGTACTGGGACATGGTCTGGGATCTCCCGCTCCATGGAACTCTGTATTCATCCGTCCACTGCACCTGCTGTTCTGACATCAGCATCCGAGAATAGTGTGCCGTTATGGGACATGGTCTGGGATCTCCTGCTCTATGGAACTGTTTATTTCATCCATCCAGTGCACCTGCCGTTCTGCCATCAGTGTCCGACAACAGCGCTTCATCATCGGATATCTGCCGTGAGATACCGCTCTCTGGAACTGTTTATTTCATCCATCCACTGCACCTGCTGTTCTGCCATCAGTGTCCGACAATAGCGCTTCTTCATCGGATATCAGCCGGGATCTCACGCTCTCTGGAACTGTTTACTTCATCCATCCACTGCACCTGCTGTTCTGCCATCAGTGTCCGAGAACAGTGCTTCTTCATCGGATATCAGCCGGGATCTCACGCTCTCTGGAACTGTTTAATTCGTCCATCCACTGCACCTGCTGTTCTGCCATCAGTGTCCGACAACAGCGCTTCATCATCGGATAACTGCCGTGAAATACCGCTCTCTGGAACTGTTTATTTCATCCACCGCACCTGCTGTTCTGCCATCAGTGTCCGACAACAGCGCTTCATCATCGGATAGCTGCCGTGAAATACCGCTCTCTGGATCTGCTCTGTTCTGGCAGGTAATCAGGGAGATTTTAAGTAGATGAGCGTCCGGGAATAGTGCACTGCACTTGGGCAGGTCACGCCGCGTAACCCGCCCCATATCCCGGTTCCCGAACCCGCTTTTCCGCCCAAAGTTGTCCGAAGATGCTTAGGCCCAGCTGGGGAACGCTCCCCACGAAGCCCGGGTCTCAGCCCTGGAGCCCTGTGTTTCCGAAAACCAGGTTTCTGAAATCTGCGACCTGGTGGCCCAGTGATGTCAGCTGGAACTTTTTTTTTCCGGTCCGCTCAAAATTCTCCAGGGGATTTTAGGGCTTTGCGCCACATATTCCGACTTTTACTTAGTTTCTGACGGAGCCAAAAAAGTCCGGGTTTTTTTGCCCTCCTTATCGTCCCGACTGGAAACTTTAACTTTTTTTTTAAGTCAGAAAATTAAAGTCTTTTTCATCCAGGAGACCGACCCTTCCTTCAAAGCGTCCCAAGTGGTCCTTCGTCATCGGATATCTGTCGGGAAATACCGCTCCATGGAACTGTTTATTTCATCCATCCGCTGCACCTGCTGTTCTGCCATCAGTGTCCGACAATAGCGCTTCTTCATCGGATATCTGCCGGGATCTCACGCTCTCTGGAACTGTTTAATTCATCCATCCGCTGCACCTGCTGTTCTGACATCAGCATCCGAGAATAGTGTCCCGTACTGGGACATGGTCTGGGATATCCCGCTCTCTGGAACTGTGTTATGTTTATTTCCTTCATCCACTGCACCTGCTGTTCTGACATCAGCATCCGAGAATAGTGTCCCGTACTGGGACATGGTCTCGGATCTCCCGCTCTCTGGAACTATGTTCTGTTTATTTCCTTCATCCACTGCACCTGCTGTTCTGACATCAGCATCCGAGAATAGTGTCCCGTACTGGGACATGGTCTCGGATCTCCCGCTCTCTGGAACTATGTTCTGTTTATTTCCTTCATCCACTGCACCTGCTGTTCTGACATCAGCATCCGAGAATAGTGTCCCGTACTGGGACATGGTCTGGGATCTCCCGCTCCATGGAACTGTGTTCTGTTTATTTCCTTCATCCACTGCACCTGCTGTTCTGCCATCAGTGTCCGACAATAGCGCTTCATCATCGGATATCTGCCGTGAAATACCGCTCTCTGGATCTGCTCTGTTCTGGCAGGTAATCAGGGAGATTTTAAGTAGATGAGTGTCCGGGAATAGTGGGCCGTTCTGGGACTTGGTCTGGGATATCCCGCTCTCTGGAACTATGTTCTGTTTATTTCCTTCATCCAGTGCACCTGCTGTTCTGCCATCAGTGTCCGACAATAGCGCGCCGTTCTGGGACTTGGTCTGGGATATCCCGCTCTCTGGAACTATGTTCTGTTAATTTCCTTCATCCAGTGCACCTGCTGTTCTGCCATCAGTGTCCGACAATAGCGCTTCATCATCGGATATCTGTCGTGAAATACCGCTCTCTGGAACTGTGTATTAGTCCGTCCGCTGCACCTGCTGTTCTGACATCAGCATCCGAGAATAGTGCGCCGTTCTGGGACATGGTCTGGTCTCTGCCGCTCTCTGGAACTCTGTATTCATCCATGCGTTACACCTGCTGTTCTGACATCAGCATCCGAGAATTGTGTCCCGTACAGGGACATGGTCTGGTCTCTGCCGCTCTCTGGAACTCTGTATTCATCCATGCGTTACACCTGCTGTTCTGACATCAGCATCCGAGAATAGTGTCCCATACAGGGACATGGTCTGGTCTCTGCCGCTCTCTGGAACTCTGTATTCATCCGTCCACTGCACCTGCTGTTCTGCCATCAGCATCCGAGAATAGTGCCCCGTACTGGGACATCAGCCAGGACGCACCGCCGTCATCTCGTTCGTTCGCTCAGTCATCCATCCACGAAAGCTACCGATCAGCCACAGTGCCCGGAATGATGCCTCCTGCCGGGGTAGCGTCCGCTTGCTCCCCGACAGCCAGTTCTGCATGAGGCTCCGGTTCTTCCACCCCCGCCACTGTCCGAGGGTGTCCGAAAATACTGAGGTCTGAGTCGGATCCGAACCGCACAACCACACGGTCTTCACGACTGGAGGCCTATGTTTCTAAAAACCGGGTTTCAGGAATCTGCGACCTGGTGGCCCAGTGATGTCGGCTGGAACTTTTTTTTTCCGGTCCGCTCAAAATTCTCCAGGCATTTTCTGAGCTTTCCTTCACATAGTCCGACTTTTACTTAGTTTCTGACGGAGCCAAAAAAGTCCGGGTTTTTTTGCCCTCCTTATCGTCCCGACTGGAAACTTTAACTCCGTATTTTAAGTCAGAAAATTAAAGTTCTTTTCATCCAGGAGACCGACCCTTCCTTCAAAGTGTCCCATACAGTGCTTCGTCATCGGACATCGGCCGGGATCTCCCGCTCTCTGGAACTGTGTATTCATCCATGCGGTACACCTGCTGGTCTGCCATCACTGTCCGGGAATAGTGTGTCGTTCTGGGACTTGGTCTGGGATATCACGCTCTCTGGAACTCTTTATTCATCCATCATGTACACCTGCTGGTCTGCCATCACTGTCCGGGAATAGTGTACCGTTCTGGGACTTGGTCTGGTCTCTGCCGCTCTCTGGAACTCTTTATTCATCCATGCGGTACACCTGCTGTTCTGCCATCACTGTCCGGGAATAGTGTGTCGTTCTGGGTCATGGTCTGGGATATCACGCTCTCTGGAACTCTTTATTCATCCATGCGGTACACCTGCCGTTCTGCCATCACTGTCCGGGAATAGTGTGTCGTTCTGGGACTTGGTCTGGTCTCTGCCGCTCTCTGGAGCTCTTTATTCATCCATGCGGTACACCTGCTGTTCTGCCATCACTGTCCGGGAATAGTGTGTCGTTCTGGGTCATGGTCTGGGATATCACGCTCTCTGGAACTCTTTATTCATCCATGCGGTACACCTGCCGTTCTGCCATCACTGTCCGGGAATAGTGTGTCGTTCTGGGACTTGGTCTGGTCTCTGCCGCTCTCTGGAGCTCTTTATTCATCCATGCGGTACACCTGCTGTTCTGCCATCACTGTCCGGGAATAGTGTGTCGTTCTGGGTCATGGTCTGGGTTCTGCCGCTCTCTGGAACTCTTTATTCATCCATGCGGTACACCTGCTGGTCTGCCATCACTGTCCGGGAACAGTGTGCCGTTCTGGGTCATGGTCTGGTCTCTGCCGCTCTCTGGAGCTCTTTATTCATCCATGCGGTGCACCTGCTGTTCTGCCATCACTGTCCGGGAACAGTGTGCCGTTCTGGGACTTGGTCTGGTCTCTGCCGCTCTCTGGAGCTCTGTATTCATCCATGCGCTACACCTGCTGTTCTGCCATCACTGTCCGGGAACAGTGTGCCATTCTGGGTCATGGTCTGGGATATCACGCTCTCTGGAACTCTTTATTCATCCATCATGTACACCTGCTGTTCTGCCATCACTGTCCGGGAATAGTGTGTCGTTCTGGGTCATGGTCTGGGATATCACGCTCTCTGGAACTCTTTATTCATCCATGCGGTACACCTGCCGTTCTGCCATCACTGTCCGAGAATAGTGTGTCGTTCTGGGACTTGGTCTGGTCTCTGCCGCTCTCTGGAGCTCTTTATTCATCCATCCACTGCACCTGCTGTTCTGCCATCACTGTCCGGGAATAGTGTGTCGTTCTGGGTCATGGTCTGGTCTCTGCCGCTCTCTGGAGCTCTTTATTCATCCATGCGGTACACCTGCTGTTCTGCCATCACTGTCCGGGAACAGTGTGCCGTTCTGGGACTTGGTCTGGTCTCTGCCGCTCTCTGGAGCTCTGTATTCATCCATGCGCTACACCTGCTGTTCTGCCATCACTGTCCGTGAACAGTGTGCCGTTCTGGGTCATGGTCTGGGTTCTGCCGCTCTCTGGAACTCTTTATCCATCCATGCGGTACACCTGCTGTTCTGCCATCACTGTCCGAGAATAGTGTGTCGTTCTGGGACTTGGTCTGGTCTCTGCCGCTCTCTGGAGCTCTTTATTCATCCATCCACTGCACCTGCTGTTCTGCCATCAGTGTCCGACAATAGCGCTTCTTCATCGGATATCTGCCGGGATCTCACGCTCTCTGGAACTGTTTAATTCATCCATCCGCTGCACCTGCTGTTCTGACATCAGCATCCGAGAATAGTGTCCCGTACTGGGACATGGTCTGGGATATCCCGCTCTCTGGAACTGTGTTATGTTTATTTCCTTCATCCACTGCACCTGCTGTTCTGACATCAGCATCCGAGAATAGTGTCCCGTACTGGGACATGGTCTCGGATCTCCCGCTCTCTGGAACTATGTTCTGTTTATTTCCTTCATCCACTGCACCTGCTGTTCTGACATCAGCATCCGAGAATAGTGTCCCGTACTGGGACATGGTCTCGGATCTCCCGCTCTCTGGAACTATGTTCTGTTTATTTCCTTCATCCACTGCACCTGCTGTTCTGACATCAGCATCCGAGAATAGTGTCCCGTACTGGGACATGGTCTGGGATCTCCCGCTCCATGGAACTGTGTTCTGTTTATTTCCTTCATCCACTGCACCTGCTGTTCTGACATCAGCATCCGAGAATAGTGTCCCGTACTGGGACATGGTCTGGGATCTCCCGCTCCATGGAACTTCGTATTCATCCGTCCACTGCACCTGCTGTTCTGACATCAGCATCCGAGAATAGTGTCCCGTACTGGGACATGGTCAGGGATCTCCCGCTGTCTGGAACTGTGTATTCATCCATCCGCTGCACCTGCTGTTCTGCCATCAGTGTCCGGGAACAGCGCTTCATCATCGGATATCTGCCGTGAAATACCGCTCTCTGGAACTGTGTATTAGTCCGTCCACTGCACCTGCTGTTCTGACATCAGCATCCGAGAATAGTGTCCCGTACTGGGACATGGTCTCGCATATCCCGCTCTCTGGAACTATGTTCTGTTCATTTCCTTCATCCAGTGCACCTGCTGTTCTGCCATCAGTGTCCGACAATAGCGCTTCATCATCGGATAGCTGCCGTGAAATACCGCTCTCTGGATCTGCTCTGTTCTGGCAGGTAATCAGGGAGATTTTAAGTAGATGAGTGTCCGGGAATAGCGGGCCGTTCTGGGACTTGGTCTGGGATATCACGCTCTCTGGAACTATGTTCTGTTTATTTCCTTCATCCAGTGCACCTGCTGTTCTGCCATCAGTGTCCGACAATAGCGCGCCGTTCTGGGACTTGGTCTGGGATATCACGCTCTCTGGAACTATGTTCTGTTTATTTCCTTCATCCAGTGCACCTGCTGGTCTGCCATCACTGTCCGGGAATAGTGTGTCGTTCTGGGACATGGTCTGGTCTCTGCCGCTCTCTGGAACTCTGTATTCATCCATGCGGTACACCTGCTGTTCTGCCATCACTGTCCGGGAATAGTGTGTCGTTCTGGGACTTGGTCTGGTCTCTGCCGCTCTCTGGAGCTCTGTATTCATCCATGCGTTACACCTGCTGTTCTGACATCAGCATCCGAGAATAGTGGGCCGTTCTGGGACATGGTCTGGGATATCACGCTGTCTGGAACTGTGTGTTCATCCGTCCACTGCACCTGCTGTTCTGCCATCAGCATCCGAGAATAGTGCCCCGTACTGGGACATCAGCCAGGACGCACCGCCGTCATCTCGTTCGTTCGCTCAGTCATCCATCCACGAAAGCTACCGATCAGCCACAGTGCCCGGAATGATGCCTCCTGCCGGGGCAGCGTCCGCTTGCTCCCCGACAGCCAGTTCTGCATGAGGCTCCGGTTCTTCCACCCCCGCCACTGTCCGAGGGTGTCCGAAAATACTGAGGTCTGAGTCGGATCCGAACCGCACAAACGCCGGTCTTCACGACTGGAGGCCTATGTTTCTAAAAACCGGGTTTCAGGAATCTGCGACCTGGTGGCCCAGTGATGTCGGCTGGAACTTTTTTTTTCCGGTCCGCTCAAAATTCTCCAGGCATTTTCTGAGCTTTCCTTCACATAGTCCGACTTTTACTTAGTTTCTGACGGAGCCAAAAAAGTCCGGGTTTTTTTGCCCTCCTTATCGTCCCGACTGGAAACTTTAACTCCGTATTTTAAGTCAGAAAATTAAAGTTCTTTTCATCCAGGAGACCGACCCTTCCTTCAAAGTGTCCCATACAGTGCTTCGTCATCGGACATCGGCCGGGATCTCCCGCTCTCTGGAACTGTGTATTCATCCATGCGGTACACCTGCTGTTCTGCCATCACTGTCCGGGAATAGTGTGTCGTTCTGGGACTTGGTCTGGTCTCTGCCGCTCTCTGGAGCTCTTTATTCATCCATCATGTACACGTGCTGGTCTGCCATCACTGTCCGGGAATAGTGTGTCGTTCTGGGTCATGGTCTGGGTTCTGCCGCTCTCTGGAACTCTTTATTCATCCATGCGGTACACCTGCTGGTCTGCCATCACTGTCCGGGAATAGTGTACCGTTCTGGGACTTGGTCTGGTCTCTGCCGCTCTCTGGAGCTCTTTATTCATCCATCCACTGCACCTGCTGTTCTGACATCACTGTCCGGGAACAGTGTGCCGTTCTGGGTCATGGTCTGGGATATCACGCTCTCTGGAACTCTTTATTCATCCATCATGTACACCTGCTGTTCTGCCATCACTGTCCGGGAATAGTGTGTCGTTCTGGGTCATGGTCTGGGATATCACGCTCTCTGGAACTCTTTATTCATCCATGCGGTACACCTGCCGTTCTGCCATCACTGTCCGAGAATAGTGTGTCGTTCTGGGACTTGGTCTGGTCTCTGCCGCTCTCTGGAGCTCTTTATTCATCCATCCACTGCACCTGCTGTTCTGCCATCACTGTCCGGGAATAGTGTGTCGTTCTGGGTCATGGTCTGGTCTCTGCCGCTCTCTGGAGCTCTTTATTCATCCATGCGGTACACCTGCTGTTCTGCCATCACTGTCCGGGAACAGTGTGCCGTTCTGGGACTTGGTCTGGTCTCTGCCGCTCTCTGGAGCTCTGTATTCATCCATGCGCTACACCTGCTGTTCTGCCATCACTGTCCGTGAACAGTGTGCCGTTCTGGGTCATGGTCTGGGTTCTGCCGCTCTCTGGAACTCTTTATCCATCCATGCGGTACACCTGCTGTTCTGCCATCACTGTCCGAGAATAGTGTGTCGTTCTGGGACTTGGTCTGGTCTCTGCCGCTCTCTGGAGCTCTTTATTCATCCATCCACTGCACCTGCTGTTCTGCCATCAGTGTCCGACAATAGCGCTTCTTCATCGGATATCTGCCGGGATCTCACGCTCTCTGGAACTGTTTAATTCATCCATCCGCTGCACCTGCTGTTCTGACATCAGCATCCGAGAATAGTGTCCCGTACTGGGACATGGTCTGGGATATCCCGCTCTCTGGAACTGTGTTATGTTTATTTCCTTCATCCACTGCACCTGCTGTTCTGACATCAGCATCCGAGAATAGTGTCCCGTACTGGGACATGGTCTCGGATCTCCCGCTCTCTGGAACTATGTTCTGTTTATTTCCTTCATCCACTGCACCTGCTGTTCTGACATCAGCATCCGAGAATAGTGTCCCGTACTGGGACATGGTCTCGGATCTCCCGCTCTCTGGAACTATGTTCTGTTTATTTCCTTCATCCACTGCACCTGCTGTTCTGACATCAGCATCCGAGAATAGTGTCCCGTACTGGGACATGGTCTGGGATCTCCCGCTCCATGGAACTGTGTTCTGTTTATTTCCTTCATCCACTGCACCTGCTGTTCTGACATCAGCATCCGAGAATAGTGTCCCGTACTGGGACATGGTCTGGGATCTCCCGCTCCATGGAACTTCGTATTCATCCGTCCACTGCACCTGCTGTTCTGACATCAGCATCCGAGAATAGTGTCCCGTACTGGGACATGGTCAGGGATCTCCCGCTGTCTGGAACTGTGTATTCATCCATCCGCTGCACCTGCTGTTCTGCCATCAGTGTCCGGGAACAGCGCTTCATCATCGGATATCTGCCGTGAAATACCGCTCTCTGGAACTGTGTATTAGTCCGTCCACTGCACCTGCTGTTCTGACATCAGCATCCGAGAATAGTGTCCCGTACTGGGACATGGTCTCGCATATCCCGCTCTCTGGAACTATGTTCTGTTCATTTCCTTCATCCAGTGCACCTGCTGTTCTGCCATCAGTGTCCGACAATAGCGCTTCATCATCGGATAGCTGCCGTGAAATACCGCTCTCTGGATCTGCTCTGTTCTGGCAGGTAATCAGGGAGATTTTAAGTAGATGAGTGTCCGGGAATAGCGGGCCGTTCTGGGACTTGGTCTGGGATATCACGCTCTCTGGAACTATGTTCTGTTTATTTCCTTCATCCAGTGCACCTGCTGTTCTGCCATCAGTGTCCGACAATAGCGCGCCGTTCTGGGACTTGGTCTGGGATATCACGCTCTCTGGAACTATGTTCTGTTTATTTCCTTCATCCAGTGCACCTGCTGGTCTGCCATCACTGTCCGGGAATAGTGTGTCGTTCTGGGACATGGTCTGGTCTCTGCCGCTCTCTGGAACTCTGTATTCATCCATGCGGTACACCTGCTGTTCTGCCATCACTGTCCGGGAATAGTGTGTCGTTCTGGGACTTGGTCTGGTCTCTGCCGCTCTCTGGAGCTCTGTATTCATCCATGCGTTACACCTGCTGTTCTGACATCAGCATCCGAGAATAGTGGGCCGTTCTGGGACATGGTCTGGGATATCACGCTGTCTGGAACTGTGTGTTCATCCGTCCACTGCACCTGCTGTTCTGCCATCAGCATCCGAGAATAGTGCCCCGTACTGGGACATCAGCCAGGACGCACCGCCGTCATCTCGTTCGTTCGCTCAGTCATCCATCCACGAAAGCTACCGATCAGCCACAGTGCCCGGAATGATGCCTCCTGCCGGGGCAGCGTCCGCTTGCTCCCCGACAGCCAGTTCTGCATGAGGCTCCGGTTCTTCCACCCCCGCCACTGTCCGAGGGTGTCCGAAAATACTGAGGTCTGAGTCGGATCCGAACCGCACAAACGCCGGTCTTCACGACTGGAGGCCTATGTTTCTAAAAACCGGGTTTCAGGAATCTGCGACCTGGTGGCCCAGTGATGTCGGCTGGAACTTTTTTTTTCCGGTCCGCTCAAAATTCTCCAGGCATTTTCTGAGCTTTCCTTCACATAGTCCGACTTTTACTTAGTTTCTGACGGAGCCAAAAAAGTCCGGGTTTTTTTGCCCTCCTTATCGTCCCGACTGGAAACTTTAACTCCGTATTTTAAGTCAGAAAATTAAAGTTCTTTTCATCCAGGAGACCGACCCTTCCTTCAAAGTGTCCCATACAGTGCTTCGTCATCGGACATCGGCCGGGATCTCCCGCTCTCTGGAACTGTGTATTCATCCATGCGGTACACCTGCTGTTCTGCCATCACTGTCCGGGAATAGTGTGTCGTTCTGGGACTTGGTCTGGTCTCTGCCGCTCTCTGGAGCTCTTTATTCATCCATCATGTACACGTGCTGGTCTGCCATCACTGTCCGGGAATAGTGTGTCGTTCTGGGTCATGGTCTGGGTTCTGCCGCTCTCTGGAACTCTTTATTCATCCATGCGGTACACCTGCTGGTCTGCCATCACTGTCCGGGAATAGTGTACCGTTCTGGGACTTGGTCTGGTCTCTGCCGCTCTCTGGAGCTCTTTATTCATCCATCCACTGCACCTGCTGTTCTGCCATCACTGTCCGGGAACAGTGTGCCGTTCTGGGTCATGGTCTGGGATATCACGCTCTCTGGAACTCTTTATTCATCCATCATGTACACCTGCTGGTCTGCCATCACTGTCCGGGAATAGTGTACCGTTCTGGGACTTGGTCTGGTCTCTGCCGCTCTCTGGAACTCTTTATTCATCCATGCGGTACACCTGCTGTTCTGCCATCACTGTCCGGGAACAGTGTGCCATTCTGGGTCATGGTCTGGGATATCACGCTCTCTGGAACTCTTTATTCATCCATCATGTACACCTGCTGTTCTGCCATCACTGTCCGGGAATAGTGTGTCGTTCTGGGTCATGGTCTGGGATATCACGCTCTCTGGAACTCTTTATTCATCCATGCGGTACACCTGCCGTTCTGCCATCACTGTCCGAGAATAGTGTGTCGTTCTGGGACTTGGTCTGGTCTCTGCCGCTCTCTGGAGCTCTTTATTCATCCATCCACTGCACCTGCTGTTCTGCCATCACTGTCCGGGAATAGTGTGTCGTTCTGGGTCATGGTCTGGTCTCTGCCGCTCTCTGGAGCTCTTTATTCATCCATGCGGTACACCTGCTGTTCTGCCATCACTGTCCGGGAACAGTGTGCCGTTCTGGGACTTGGTCTGGTCTCTGCCGCTCTCTGGAGCTCTGTATTCATCCATGCGCTACACCTGCTGTTCTGCCATCACTGTCCGTGAACAGTGTGCCGTTCTGGGTCATGGTCTGGGTTCTGCCGCTCTCTGGAACTCTTTATCCATCCATGCGGTACACCTGCTGTTCTGCCATCACTGTCCGAGAATAGTGTGTCGTTCTGGGACTTGGTCTGGTCTCTGCCGCTCTCTGGAGCTCTTTATTCATCCATCCACTGCACCTGCTGTTCTGCCATCAGTGTCCGACAATAGCGCTTCTTCATCGGATATCTGCCGGGATCTCACGCTCTCTGGAACTGTTTAATTCATCCATCCGCTGCACCTGCTGTTCTGACATCAGCATCCGAGAATAGTGTCCCGTACTGGGACATGGTCTGGGATATCCCGCTCTCTGGAACTGTGTTATGTTTATTTCCTTCATCCACTGCACCTGCTGTTCTGACATCAGCATCCGAGAATAGTGTCCCGTACTGGGACATGGTCTCGGATCTCCCGCTCTCTGGAACTATGTTCTGTTTATTTCCTTCATCCACTGCACCTGCTGTTCTGACATCAGCATCCGAGAATAGTGTCCCGTACTGGGACATGGTCTCGGATCTCCCGCTCTCTGGAACTATGTTCTGTTTATTTCCTTCATCCACTGCACCTGCTGTTCTGACATCAGCATCCGAGAATAGTGTCCCGTACTGGGACATGGTCTGGGATCTCCCGCTCCATGGAACTGTGTTCTGTTTATTTCCTTCATCCACTGCACCTGCTGTTCTGACATCAGCATCCGAGAATAGTGTCCCGTACTGGGACATGGTCTGGGATCTCCCGCTCCATGGAACTTCGTATTCATCCGTCCACTGCACCTGCTGTTCTGACATCAGCATCCGAGAATAGTGTCCCGTACTGGGACATGGTCAGGGATCTCCCGCTGTCTGGAACTGTGTATTCATCCATCCGCTGCACCTGCTGTTCTGCCATCAGTGTCCGGGAACAGCGCTTCATCATCGGATATCTGCCGTGAAATACCGCTCTCTGGAACTGTGTATTAGTCCGTCCACTGCACCTGCTGTTCTGACATCAGAATCCGAGAATAGTGTCCCGTACTGGGACATGGTCTCGCATATCCCGCTCTCTGGAACTATGTTCTGTTCATTTCCTTCATCCAGTGCACCTGCTGTTCTGCCATCAGTGTCCGACAATAGCGCTTCATCATCGGATAGCTGCCGTGAAATACCGCTCTCTGGATCTGCTCTGTTCTGGCAGGTAATCAGGGAGATTTTAAGTAGATGAGTGTCCGGGAATAGCGGGCCGTTCTGGGACTTGGTCTGGGATATCACGCTCTCTGGAACTATGTTCTGTTTATTTCCTTCATCCAGTGCACCTGCTGTTCTGCCATCAGTGTCCGACAATAGCGCGCCGTTCTGGGACTTGGTCTGGGATATCCCGCTCTCTGGAACTATGTTCTGTTTATTTCCTTCATCCAGTGCACCTGCTGTTCTGCCATCAGTGTCCGACAATAGCGCTTCATCATCGGATATCTGTCGTGAAATACCGCTCTCTGGAACTGTGTATTAGTCCGTCCGCTGCACCTGCTGTTCTGACATCAGCATCCGAGAATAGTGTGCCGTTCTGGGACATGGTCTGGGATCTCCCGCTGTCTGGAACTGTGTGTTCATCCATACGTTACACCTGCTGTTCTGACATCAGCATCCGAGAATGGTGTGCCGTTCTGGGACATGGTCTGGGATCTCCCGCTGTCTGGAACTGTGTATTAGTCCGTCCGCTGCACCTGCTGTTCTGACATCAGCATCCGAGAATAGTGCGCCGTTCTGGGACATGGTCTGGTCTCTGCCGCTCTCTGGAACTCTGTATTCATCCATGCGTTACACCTGCTGTTCTGACATCAGCATCCGAGAATAGTGTCCCGTACAGGGACATGGTCTGGTCTCTGCCGCTCTCTGGAACTCTGTATTCATCCATGCGTTACACCTGCTGTTCTGACATCAGCATCCGAGAATAGTGTCCCGTTCTGGGACATGGTCTGGTCTCTGCCGCTCTCTGGAACTCTGTATTCATCCATGCGTTACACCTGCTGTTCTGACATCAGCATCCGAGAATAGTGTCCCGTTCTGGGACATGGTCTGGTCTCTGCCGCTCTCTGGAACTCTGTATTCATCCATGCGTTACACCTGCTGTTCTGACATCAGCATCCGAGAATAGTGGGCCGTTCTGGGACATGGTCTGGGATATCACGCTGTCTGGAACTGTGTGTTCATCCGTCCACTGCACCTGCTGTTCTGCCATCAGCATCCGAGAATAGTGCCCCGTACTGGGACATCAGCCAGGACGCACCGCCGTCATCTCGTTCGTTCGCTCAGTCATCCATCCACGAAAGCTACCGATCAGCCACAGTGCCCGGAATGATGCCTCCTGCCGGGGCAGCGTCCGCTTGCTCCCCGACAGCCAGTTCTGCATGAGGCTCCGGTTCTTCCACCCCCGCCACTGTCCGAGGGTGTCCGAAAATACTGAGGTCTGAGTCGGATCCGAACCGCACAAACGCCGGTCTTCACGACTGGAGGCCTATGTTTCTAAAAACCGGGTTTCAGGAATCTGCGACCTGGTGGCCCAGTGATGTCGGCTGGAACTTTTTTTTTCCGGTCCGCTCAAAATTCTCCAGGCATTTTCTGAGCTTTCCTTCACATAGTCCGACTTTTACTTAGTTTCTGACGGAGCCAAAAAAGTCCGGGTTTTTTTGCCCTCCTTATCGTCCCGACTGGAAACTTTAACTCCGTATTTTAAGTCAGAAAATTAAAGTTCTTTTCATCCAGGAGACCGACCCTTCCTTCAAAGTGTCCCATACAGTGCTTCGTCATCGGACATCGGCCGGGATCTCCCGCTCTCTGGAACTGTGTATTCATCCATGCGGTACACCTGCTGTTCTGCCATCACTGTCCGGGAATAGTGTGTCGTTCTGGGACTTGGTCTGGTCTCTGCCGCTCTCTGGAGCTCTTTATTCATCCATCATGTACACGTGCTGGTCTGCCATCACTGTCCGGGAATAGTGTGTCGTTCTGGGTCATGGTCTGGGTTCTGCCGCTCTCTGGAACTCTTTATTCATCCATGCGGTACACCTGCTGGTCTGCCATCACTGTCCGGGAATAGTGTACCGTTCTGGGACTTGGTCTGGTCTCTGCCGCTCTCTGGAGCTCTTTATTCATCCATCCACTGCACCTGCTGTTCTGCCATCACTGTCCGGGAACAGTGTGCCGTTCTGGGTCATGGTCTGGGATATCACGCTCTCTGGAACTCTTTATTCATCCATCATGTACACCTGCTGGTCTGCCATCACTGTCCGGGAATAGTGTACCGTTCTGGGACTTGGTCTGGTCTCTGCCGCTCTCTGGAACTCTTTATTCATCCATGCGGTACACCTGCTGTTCTGCCATCACTGTCCGGGAACAGTGTGCCATTCTGGGTCATGGTCTGGGATATCACGCTCTCTGGAACTCTTTATTCATCCATCATGTACACCTGCTGTTCTGCCATCACTGTCCGGGAATAGTGTGTCGTTCTGGGTCATGGTCTGGGATATCACGCTCTCTGGAACTCTTTATTCATCCATGCGGTACACCTGCCGTTCTGCCATCACTGTCCGAGAATAGTGTGTCGTTCTGGGACTTGGTCTGGTCTCTGCCGCTCTCTGGAGCTCTTTATTCATCCATGCGGTACACCTGCTGGTCTGTCATCACTGTCCGGGAACAGTGTGCCGTTCTGGGACTTGGTCTGGTCTCTGCCGCTCTCTGGAGCTCTTTATTCATCCATGCGGTACACCTGCTGGTCTGCCATCACTGTCCGGGAACAGTGTACCGTTCTGGGACTTGGTCTGGTCTCTGCCGCTCTCTGGAGCTCTTTATTCATCCATGCGGTACACCTGCTGTTCTGCCATCACTGTCCGGGAATAGTGTGTCGTTCTGGGACTTGGTCTGGTCTCTGCCGCTCTCTGGAACTCTGTATTCATCCATGGGGTACACCTGCTGGTCTGCCATCACTGTCCGGGAACAGTGTGCCGTTCTGGGTCATGGTCTGGGATATCACGCTCTCTGGAACTATGTTCTGATTATTTCCTTCATCCACTGCACCTGCTGTTCTGCCATCAGTGTCCGACAACAGCGCTTCATCATCGGATAACTGCCGTGAAATACCGCTCTCTGGATCTGCTCTGTTCTGGCAGGTAATCAGGGAGATTTTAAGTAGATGAGTGTCCGGGAATAGCGGGCCGTTCTGGGACTTGGTCTGGGATATCACGCTCTCTGGAACTATGTTCTGTTTATTTCCTTCATCCAGTGCACCTGCTGTTCTGCCATCAGTGTCCGACAATAGCGCGCCGTTCTGGGACTTGGTCTGGGATATCCCGCTCTCTGGAACTATGTTCTGTTTATTTCCTTCATCCAGTGCACCTGCTGTTCTGCCATCAGTGTCCGACAATAGCGCTTCATCATCGGATATCTGTCGTGAAATACCGCTCTCTGGAACTGTGTATTAGTCCGTCCGCTGCACCTGCTGTTCTGACATCAGCATCCGAGAATAGTGTGCCGTTCTGGGACATGGTCTGGGATCTCCCGCTGTCTGGAACTGTGTGTTCATCCATACGTTACACCTGCTGTTCTGACATCAGCATCCGAGAATGGTGTGCCGTTCTGGGACATGGTCTGGGATCTCCCGCTGTCTGGAACTGTGTATTAGTCCGTCCGCTGCACCTGCTGTTCTGACATCAGCATCCGAGAATAGTGCGCCGTTCTGGGACATGGTCTGGTCTCTGCCGCTCTCTGGAACTCTGTATTCATCCATGCGTTACACCTGCTGTTCTGACATCAGCATCCGAGAATAGTGTCCCGTACAGGGACATGGTCTGGTCTCTGCCGCTCTCTGGAACTCTGTATTCATCCATGCGTTACACCTGCTGTTCTGACATCAGCATCCGAGAATAGTGTCCCGTTCTGGGACATGGTCTGGTCTCTGCCGCTCTCTGGAACTCTGTATTCATCCATGCGTTACACCTGCTGTTCTGACATCAGCATCCGAGAATAGTGTCCCGTTCTGGGACATGGTCTGGTCTCTGCCGCTCTCTGGAACTCTGTATTCATCCATGCGTTACACCTGCTGTTCTGACATCAGCATCCGAGAATAGTGGGCCGTTCTGGGACATGGTCTGGGATATCACGCTGTCTGGAACTGTGTGTTCATCCGTCCACTGCACCTGCTGTTCTGCCATCAGCATCCGAGAATAGTGCCCCGTACTGGGACATCAGCCAGGACGCACCGCCGTCATCTCGTTCGTTCGCTCAGTCATCCATCCACGAAAGCTACCGATCAGCCACAGTGCCCGGAATGATGCCTCCTGCCGGGGCAGCGTCCGCTTGCTCCCCGACAGCCAGTTCTGCATGAGGCTCCGGTTCTTCCACCCCCGCCACTGTCCGAGGGTGTCCGAAAATACTGAGGTCTGAGTCGGATCCGAACCGCACAAACGCCGGTCTTCACGACTGGAGGCCTATGTTTCTAAAAACCGGGTTTCAGGAATCTGCGACCTGGTGGCCCAGTGATGTCGGCTGGAACTTTTTTTTTCCGGTCCGCTCAAAATTCTCCAGGCATTTTCTGAGCTTTCCTTCACATAGTCCGACTTTTACTTAGTTTCTGACGGAGCCAAAAAAGTCCGGGTTTTTTTGCCCTCCTTATCGTCCCGACTGGAAACTTTAACTCCGTATTTTAAGTCAGAAAATTAAAGTTCTTTTCATCCAGGAGACCGACCCTTCCTTCAAAGTGTCCCATACAGTGCTTCGTCATCGGACATCGGCCGGGATCTCCCGCTCTCTGGAACTGTGTATTCATCCATGCGGTACACCTGCTGTTCTGCCATCACTGTCCGGGAATAGTGTGTCGTTCTGGGACTTGGTCTGGTCTCTGCCGCTCTCTGGAGCTCTTTATTCATCCATCATGTACACGTGCTGGTCTGCCATCACTGTCCGGGAATAGTGTGTCGTTCTGGGTCATGGTCTGGGTTCTGCCGCTCTCTGGAACTCTTTATTCATCCATGCGGTACACCTGCTGGTCTGCCATCACTGTCCGGGAATAGTGTACCGTTCTGGGACTTGGTCTGGTCTCTGCCGCTCTCTGGAGCTCTTTATTCATCCATCCACTGCACCTGCTGTTCTGCCATCACTGTCCGGGAACAGTGTGCCGTTCTGGGTCATGGTCTGGGATATCACGCTCTCTGGAACTCTTTATTCATCCATCATGTACACCTGCTGGTCTGCCATCACTGTCCGGGAATAGTGTACCGTTCTGGGACTTGGTCTGGTCTCTGCCGCTCTCTGGAACTCTTTATTCATCCATGCGGTACACCTGCTGTTCTGCC
>NW_027554904.1:2500-96891 GCF_964276395.1 Gasterosteus aculeatus | reverse complement strand
ACAGCAGTTAGCGGCTACATAACGGGAGCCAAGGACGGGGAGATGTTACTCCACCAACGGTCCAGGAGAGAGAGAGAGAAGAAGAAGCGGAGCCAATGATAATAGAGCTGGGTATGACGACATCCGGTCACCTTCCGGTGTCTCATCTAAAAACACCCTGATAGATACAAACCACTGAAGAATGGGTCCATTGCCCTTCAATGTTGCCTTCAAGCATAAAGTCATCCCTATTGGCGTTATCAATACAGTGCATTATAATAATTATACATTTGTCATACCTTCACCAGAGTTGCAAACATTACTAGGAATCAAATTGTGCTTCATTTTGAGCTACGTCCTGTATATAAATATGCATAACATTCTGGGAGTTAACTTGTCTCTTAAATAATTGCAAACAGTATTGTACACACAGATGAAGAATCCTAATAGCAGGAATACATATTAAAGTATGAAATAGCCCATGTTAGTGGATTGCAGGTGAGTCACTGTGGTTGTGATTAGGGCTTAAAACCTCTGTGGTTAGGCTTAGGGACAGGAACATCGGGGACCGCACAGACGTCCAGCGAAGACAGGACCCAGACCGGCGAGGCACTGGCTGGTTAGGGGTGAAAGGGTTGGGACAGCGGTCCGAAGACCACTGTCGGTGCACGGTCCATCAAACCGGACAGGTCCCGCAGTCCCGAACATCCACGCAGCCTCCTGTTGTCCTCCGTCTCCAGCCTCCAGTTTTCTATTATTAAACTGTTATTTATTTGTTAAAAGTAAACACGAAGCCGTCACCTTCATCAGCAGCCGTCCGTGTTGCGGTTTAGCTGACGCTGCACCTGGAGCGGTCTCAGCGGCGTGGCTCGGTTAGCAGGTCATCGTGTGTGCGTCGTCTCTCTCCTCTCTCCGGTCCCCTTGCTTCGATGTTATTGCATCGTCATACGTCGTGCCGCATTCGCGTTCGCCTCATGTTGTGCGTAGTACGCCTCAATGTCTATGGACACGCTAGCGGGCTGTGCTAGGATAGCTTCAGTTAGCTTATAGGCCCGCTTAGCATTAGCATTTAGCTCCAGCATGACTTAGCTTTTAGCAAAAAAAACGGAGAAAGGATTGTTCTTTGCCGTTTATTTTTCTTGAGCCCGACAAAACATGAGAATCGTCTTACTGTACATCCAACGTTTCGACCAGGTTTAGGTCTTCTTCAGGGACAATAAACAGCAGTTAGCGGCTACATAACGGGAGCCAAGGACGGGGAGATGTTACTCCACCAACGGTCCAGGAGAGAGAGAGAGAAGAAGAAGCGGAGCCAATGATAATAGAGCTGGGTATGACGACATCCGGTCACCTTCCGGTGTCTCATCTAAAACACCCTGATAGATACAAACCACTGAAGAATGGGTCCATTGCCCTTCAATGTTGCCTTCAAGCATAAAGTCATCCCTATTGGCGTTATCAATACAGTGCATTATAATAATTATACATTTGTCATACCTTCACCAGAGTTGCAAACATTACTAGGAATCAAATTGTGCTTCATTTTGAGCTACGTCCTGTATATAAATATGCATAACATTCTGGGAGTTAACTTTGTCTCTTAAATAATTGCAAACAGTATTGTACACACAGATGAAGAATCCTAATAGCAGGAATACATATTAAAGTATGAAATAGCCCATGTTAGTGGATTGCAGGTGAGTCACTGTGGTTGTGATTAGGGCTTAAAACCTCTGTGGTTAGGCTTAGGGACAGGAACATCGGGGACCGCACAGACGTCCAGCGAAGACAGGACCCAGACCGGCGAGGCACTGGCTGGTTAGGGGTGAAAGGGTTGGGACAGCGGTCCGAAGACCACTGTCGGTGCACGGTCCATCAAACCGGACAGGTCCCGCAGTCCCGAACATCCACGCAGCCTCCTGTTGTCCTCCGTCTCCAGCCTCCAGTTTTCTATTATTAAACTGTTATTTATTTGTTAAAAGTAAACACGAAGCCGTCACCTTCATCAGCAGCCGTCCGTGTTGCGGTTTAGCTGACGCTGCACCTGGAGCGGTCTCAGCGGCGTGGCTCGGTTAGCAGGTCATCGTGTGTGCGTCGTCTCTCTCCTCTCTCCGGTCCCCTTGCTTCGATGTTATTGCATCGTCATACGTCGTGCCGCATTCGCGTTCGCCTCATGTTGTGCGTAGTACGCCTCAATGTCTATGGACACGCTAGCGGGCTGTGCTAGGATAGCTTCAGTTAGCTTATAGGCCCGCTTAGCATTAGCATTTAGCTCCAGCATGACTTAGCTTTTAGCAAAAAAAAACGGAGAAAGGATTGTTCTTTGCCGTTTATTTTTCTTGAGCCCGACAAAACATGAGAATCGTCTTACTGTACATCCAACGTTTCGACCAGGTTTAGGTCTTCTTCAGGGACAATAAACAGCAGTTAGCGGCTACATAACGGGAGCCAAGGACGGGGAGATGTTACTCCACCAACGGTCCAGGAGAGAGAGAGAGAAGAAGAAGCGGAGCCAATGATAATAGAGCTGGGTATGACGACATCCGGTCACCTTCCGGTGTCTCATCTAAAAACACCCTGATAGATACAAACCACTGAAGAATGGGTCCATTGCCCTTCAATGTTGCCTTCAAGCATAAAGTCATCCCTATTGGCGTTATCAATACAGTGCATTATAATAATTATACATTTGTCATACCTTCACCAGAGTTGCAAACATTACTAGGAATCAAATTGTGCTTCATTTTGAGCTACGTCCTGTATATAAATATGCATAACATTCTGGGAGTTAACTTTGTCTCTTAAATAATTGCAAACAGTATTGTACACACAGATGAAGAATCCTAATAGCAGGAATACATATTAAAGTATGAAATAGCCCATGTTAGTGGATTGCAGGTGAGTCACTGTGGTTGTGATTAGGGCTTAAAACCTCTGTGGTTAGGCTTAGGGACAGGAACATCGGGGACCGCACAGACGTCCAGCGAAGACAGGACCCAGACCGGCGAGGCACTGGCTGGTTAGGGGTGAAAGGGTTGGGACAGCGGTCCGAAGACCACTGTCGGTGCACGGTCCATCAAACCGGACAGGTCCCGCAGTCCCGAACATCCACGCAGCCTCCTGTTGTCCTCCGTCTCCAGCCTCCAGTTTTCTATTATTAAACTGTTATTTATTTGTTAAAAGTAAACACGAAGCCGTCACCTTCATCAGCAGCCGTCCGTGTTGCGGTTTAGCTGACGCTGCACCTGGAGCGGTCTCAGCGGCGTGGCTCGGTTAGCAGGTCATCGTGTGTGCGTCGTCTCTCTCCTCTCTCCGGTCCCCTTGCTTCGATGTTATTGCATCGTCATACGTCGTGCCGCATTCGCGTTCGCCTCATGTTGTGCGTAGTACGCCTCAATGTCTATGGACACGCTAGCGGGCTGTGCTAGGATAGCTTCAGTTAGCTTATAGGCCCGCTTAGCATTAGCATTTAGCTCCAGCATGACTTAGCTTTTAGCAAAAAAAAACGGAGAAAGGATTGTTCTTTGCCGTTTATTTTTCTTGAGCCCGACAAAACATGAGAATCGTCTTACTGTACATCCAACGTTTCGACCAGGTTTAGGTCTTCTTCAGGGACAATAAACAGCAGTTAGCGGCTACATAACGGGAGCCAAGGACGGGGAGATGTTACTCCACCAACGGTCCAGGAGAGAGAGAGAGAAGAAGAAGCGGAGCCAATGATAATAGAGCTGGGTATGACGACATCCGGTCACCTTCCGGTGTCTCATCTAAAAACACCCTGATAGATACAAACCACTGAAGAATGGGTCCATTGCCCTTCAATGTTGCCTTCAAGCATAAAGTCATCCCTATTGGCGTTATCAATACAGTGCATTATAATAATTATACATTTGTCATACCTTCACCAGAGTTGCAAACATTACTAGGAATCAAATTGTGCTTCATTTTGAGCTACGTCCTGTATATAAATATGCATAACATTCTGGGAGTTAACTTTGTCTCTTAAATAATTGCAAACAGTATTGTACACACAGATGAAGAATCCTAATAGCAGGAATACATATTAAAGTATGAAATAGCCCATGTTAGTGGATTGCAGGTGAGTCACTGTGGTTGTGATTAGGGCTTAAAACCTCTGTGGTTAGGCTTAGGGACAGGAACATCGGGGACCGCACAGACGTCCAGCGAAGACAGGACCCAGACCGGCGAGGCACTGGCTGGTTAGGGGTGAAAGGGTTGGGACAGCGGTCCGAAGACCACTGTCGGTGCACGGTCCATCAAACCGGACAGGTCCCGCAGTCCCGAACATCCACGCAGCCTCCTGTTGTCCTCCGTCTCCAGCCTCCAGTTTTCTATTATTAAACTGTTATTTATTTGTTAAAAGTAAACACGAAGCCGTCACCTTCATCAGCAGCCGTCCGTGTTGCGGTTTAGCTGACGCTGCACCTGGAGCGGTCTCAGCGGCGTGGCTCGGTTAGCAGGTCATCGTGTGTGCGTCGTCTCTCTCCTCTCTCCGGTCCCCTTGCTTCGATGTTATTGCATCGTCATACGTCGTGCCGCATTCGCGTTCGCCTCATGTTGTGCGTAGTACGCCTCAATGTCTATGGACACGCTAGCGGGCTGTGCTAGGATAGCTTCAGTTAGCTTATAGGCCCGCTTAGCATTAGCATTTAGCTCCAGCATGACTTAGCTTTTAGCAAAAAAAAACGGAGAAAGGATTGTTCTTTGCCGTTTATTTTTCTTGAGCCCGACAAAACATGAGAATCGTCTTACTGTACATCCAACGTTTCGACCAGGTTTAGGTCTTCTTCAGGGACAATAAACAGCAGTTAGCGGCTACATAACGGGAGCCAAGGACGGGGAGATGTTACTCCACCAACGGTCCAGGAGAGAGAGAGAGAAGAAGAAGCGGAGCCAATGATAATAGAGCTGGGTATGACGACATCCGGTCACCTTCCGGTGTCTCATCTAAAAACACCCTGATAGATACAAACCACTGAAGAATGGGTCCATTGCCCTTCAATGTTGCCTTCAAGCATAAAGTCATCCCTATTGGCGTTATCAATACAGTGCATTATAATAATTATACATTTGTCATACCTTCACCAGAGTTGCAAACATTACTAGGAATCAAATTGTGCTTCATTTTGAGCTACGTCCTGTATATAAATATGCATAACATTCTGGGAGTTAACTTTGTCTCTTAAATAATTGCAAACAGTATTGTACACACAGATGAAGAATCCTAATAGCAGGAATACATATTAAAGTATGAAATAGCCCATGTTAGTGGATTGCAGGTGAGTCACTGTGGTTGTGATTAGGGCTTAAAACCTCTGTGGTTAGGCTTAGGGACAGGAACATCGGGGACCGCACAGACGTCCAGCGAAGACAGGACCCAGACCGGCGAGGCACTGGCTGGTTAGGGGTGAAAGGGTTGGGACAGCGGTCCGAAGACCACTGTCGGTGCACGGTCCATCAAACCGGACAGGTCCCGCAGTCCCGAACATCCACGCAGCCTCCTGTTGTCCTCCGTCTCCAGCCTCCAGTTTTCTATTATTAAACTGTTATTTATTTGTTAAAAGTAAACACGAAGCCGTCACCTTCATCAGCAGCCGTCCGTGTTGCGGTTTAGCTGACGCTGCACCTGGAGCGGTCTCAGCGGCGTGGCTCGGTTAGCAGGTCATCGTGTGTGCGTCGTCTCTCTCCTCTCTCCGGTCCCCTTGCTTCGATGTTATTGCATCGTCATACGTCGTGCCGCATTCGCGTTCGCCTCATGTTGTGCGTAGTACGCCTCAATGTCTATGGACACGCTAGCGGGCTGTGCTAGGATAGCTTCAGTTAGCTTATAGGCCCGCTTAGCATTAGCATTTAGCTCCAGCATGACTTAGCTTTTAGCAAAAAAAAACGGAGAAAGGATTGTTCTTTGCCGTTTATTTTTCTTGAGCCCGACAAAACATGAGAATCGTCTTACTGTACATCCAACGTTTCGACCAGGTTTAGGTCTTCTTCAGGGACAATAAACAGCAGTTAGCGGCTACATAACGGGAGCCAAGGACGGGGAGATGTTACTCCACCAACGGTCCAGGAGAGAGAGAGAGAAGAAGAAGCGGAGCCAATGATAATAGAGCTGGGTATGACGACATCCGGTCACCTTCCGGTGTCTCATCTAAAAACACCCTGATAGATACAAACCACTGAAGAATGGGTCCATTGCCCTTCAATGTTGCCTTCAAGCATAAAGTCATCCCTATTGGCGTTATCAATACAGTGCATTATAATAATTATACATTTGTCATACCTTCACCAGAGTTGCAAACATTACTAGGAATCAAATTGTGCTTCATTTTGAGCTACGTCCTGTATATAAATATGCATAACATTCTGGGAGTTAACTTTGTCTCTTAAATAATTGCAAACAGTATTGTACACACAGATGAAGAATCCTAATAGCAGGAATACATATTAAAGTATGAAATAGCCCATGTTAGTGGATTGCAGGTGAGTCACTGTGGTTGTGATTAGGGCTTAAAACCTCTGTGGTTAGGCTTAGGGACAGGAACATCGGGGACCGCACAGACGTCCAGCGAAGACAGGACCCAGACCGGCGAGGCACTGGCTGGTTAGGGGTGAAAGGGTTGGGACAGCGGTCCGAAGACCACTGTCGGTGCACGGTCCATCAAACCGGACAGGTCCCGCAGTCCCGAACATCCACGCAGCCTCCTGTTGTCCTCCGTCTCCAGCCTCCAGTTTTCTATTATTAAACTGTTATTTATTTGTTAAAAGTAAACACGAAGCCGTCACCTTCATCAGCAGCCGTCCGTGTTGCGGTTTAGCTGACGCTGCACCTGGAGCGGTCTCAGCGGCGTGGCTCGGTTAGCAGGTCATCGTGTGTGCGTCGTCTCTCTCCTCTCTCCGGTCCCCTTGCTTCGATGTTATTGCATCGTCATACGTCGTGCCGCATTCGCGTTCGCCTCATGTTGTGCGTAGTACGCCTCAATGTCTATGGACACGCTAGCGGGCTGTGCTAGGATAGCTTCAGTTAGCTTATAGGCCCGCTTAGCATTAGCATTTAGCTCCAGCATGACTTAGCTTTTAGCAAAAAAAAACGGAGAAAGGATTGTTCTTTGCCGTTTATTTTTCTTGAGCCCGACAAAACATGAGAATCGTCTTACTGTACATCCAACGTTTCGACCAGGTTTAGGTCTTCTTCAGGGACAATAAACAGCAGTTAGCGGCTACATAACGGGAGCCAAGGACGGGGAGATGTTACTCCACCAACGGTCCAGGAGAGAGAGAGAGAAGAAGAAGCGGAGCCAATGATAATAGAGCTGGGTATGACGACATCCGGTCACCTTCCGGTGTCTCATCTAAAAACACCCTGATAGATACAAACCACTGAAGAATGGGTCCATTGCCCTTCAATGTTGCCTTCAAGCATAAAGTCATCCCTATTGGCGTTATCAATACAGTGCATTATAATAATTATACATTTGTCATACCTTCACCAGAGTTGCAAACATTACTAGGAATCAAATTGTGCTTCATTTTGAGCTACGTCCTGTATATAAATATGCATAACATTCTGGGAGTTAACTTTGTCTCTTAAATAATTGCAAACAGTATTGTACACACAGATGAAGAATCCTAATAGCAGGAATACATATTAAAGTATGAAATAGCCCATGTTAGTGGATTGCAGGTGAGTCACTGTGGTTGTGATTAGGGCTTAAAACCTCTGTGGTTAGGCTTAGGGACAGGAACATCGGGGACCGCACAGACGTCCAGCGAAGACAGGACCCAGACCGGCGAGGCACTGGCTGGTTAGGGGTGAAAGGGTTGGGACAGCGGTCCGAAGACCACTGTCGGTGCACGGTCCATCAAACCGGACAGGTCCCGCAGTCCCGAACATCCACGCAGCCTCCTGTTGTCCTCCGTCTCCAGCCTCCAGTTTTCTATTATTAAACTGTTATTTATTTGTTAAAAGTAAACACGAAGCCGTCACCTTCATCAGCAGCCGTCCGTGTTGCGGTTTAGCTGACGCTGCACCTGGAGCGGTCTCAGCGGCGTGGCTCGGTTAGCAGGTCATCGTGTGTGCGTCGTCTCTCTCCTCTCTCCGGTCCCCTTGCTTCGATGTTATTGCATCGTCATACGTCGTGCCGCATTCGCGTTCGCCTCATGTTGTGCGTAGTACGCCTCAATGTCTATGGACACGCTAGCGGGCTGTGCTAGGATAGCTTCAGTTAGCTTATAGGCCCGCTTAGCATTAGCATTTAGCTCCAGCATGACTTAGCTTTTAGCAAAAAAAAACGGAGAAAGGATTGTTCTTTGCCGTTTATTTTTCTTGAGCCCGACAAAACATGAGAATCGTCTTACTGTACATCCAACGTTTCGACCAGGTTTAGGTCTTCTTCAGGGACAATAAACAGCAGTTAGCGGCTACATAACGGGAGCCAAGGACGGGGAGATGTTACTCCACCAACGGTCCAGGAGAGAGAGAGAGAAGAAGAAGCGGAGCCAATGATAATAGAGCTGGGTATGACGACATCCGGTCACCTTCCGGTGTCTCATCTAAAAACACCCTGATAGATACAAACCACTGAAGAATGGGTCCATTGCCCTTCAATGTTGCCTTCAAGCATAAAGTCATCCCTATTGGCGTTATCAATACAGTGCATTATAATAATTATACATTTGTCATACCTTCACCAGAGTTGCAAACATTACTAGGAATCAAATTGTGCTTCATTTTGAGCTACGTCCTGTATATAAATATGCATAACATTCTGGGAGTTAACTTTGTCTCTTAAATAATTGCAAACAGTATTGTACACACAGATGAAGAATCCTAATAGCAGGAATACATATTAAAGTATGAAATAGCCCATGTTAGTGGATTGCAGGTGAGTCACTGTGGTTGTGATTAGGGCTTAAAACCTCTGTGGTTAGGCTTAGGGACAGGAACATCGGGGACCGCACAGACGTCCAGCGAAGACAGGACCCAGACCGGCGAGGCACTGGCTGGTTAGGGGTGAAAGGGTTGGGACAGCGGTCCGAAGACCACTGTCGGTGCACGGTCCATCAAACCGGACAGGTCCCGCAGTCCCGAACATCCACGCAGCCTCCTGTTGTCCTCCGTCTCCAGCCTCCAGTTTTCTATTATTAAACTGTTATTTATTTGTTAAAAGTAAACACGAAGCCGTCACCTTCATCAGCAGCCGTCCGTGTTGCGGTTTAGCTGACGCTGCACCTGGAGCGGTCTCAGCGGCGTGGCTCGGTTAGCAGGTCATCGTGTGTGCGTCGTCTCTCTCCTCTCTCCGGTCCCCTTGCTTCGATGTTATTGCATCGTCATACGTCGTGCCGCATTCGCGTTCGCCTCATGTTGTGCGTAGTACGCCTCAATGTCTATGGACACGCTAGCGGGCTGTGCTAGGATAGCTTCAGTTAGCTTATAGGCCCGCTTAGCATTAGCATTTAGCTCCAGCATGACTTAGCTTTTAGCAAAAAAAAACGGAGAAAGGATTGTTCTTTGCCGTTTATTTTTCTTGAGCCCGACAAAACATGAGAATCGTCTTACTGTACATCCAACGTTTCGACCAGGTTTAGGTCTTCTTCAGGGACAATAAACAGCAGTTAGCGGCTACATAACGGGAGCCAAGGACGGGGAGATGTTACTCCACCAACGGTCCAGGAGAGAGAGAGAGAAGAAGAAGCGGAGCCAATGATAATAGAGCTGGGTATGACGACATCCGGTCACCTTCCGGTGTCTCATCTAAAAACACCCTGATAGATACAAACCACTGAAGAATGGGTCCATTGCCCTTCAATGTTGCCTTCAAGCATAAAGTCATCCCTATTGGCGTTATCAATACAGTGCATTATAATAATTATACATTTGTCATACCTTCACCAGAGTTGCAAACATTACTAGGAATCAAATTGTGCTTCATTTTGAGCTACGTCCTGTATATAAATATGCATAACATTCTGGGAGTTAACTTTGTCTCTTAAATAATTGCAAACAGTATTGTACACACAGATGAAGAATCCTAATAGCAGGAATACATATTAAAGTATGAAATAGCCCATGTTAGTGGATTGCAGGTGAGTCACTGTGGTTGTGATTAGGGCTTAAAACCTCTGTGGTTAGGCTTAGGGACAGGAACATCGGGGACCGCACAGACGTCCAGCGAAGACAGGACCCAGACCGGCGAGGCACTGGCTGGTTAGGGGTGAAAGGGTTGGGACAGCGGTCCGAAGACCACTGTCGGTGCACGGTCCATCAAACCGGACAGGTCCCGCAGTCCCGAACATCCACGCAGCCTCCTGTTGTCCTCCGTCTCCAGCCTCCAGTTTTCTATTATTAAACTGTTATTTATTTGTTAAAAGTAAACACGAAGCCGTCACCTTCATCAGCAGCCGTCCGTGTTGCGGTTTAGCTGACGCTGCACCTGGAGCGGTCTCAGCGGCGTGGCTCGGTTAGCAGGTCATCGTGTGTGCGTCGTCTCTCTCCTCTCTCCGGTCCCCTTGCTTCGATGTTATTGCATCGTCATACGTCGTGCCGCATTCGCGTTCGCCTCATGTTGTGCGTAGTACGCCTCAATGTCTATGGACACGCTAGCGGGCTGTGCTAGGATAGCTTCAGTTAGCTTATAGGCCCGCTTAGCATTAGCATTTAGCTCCAGCATGACTTAGCTTTTAGCAAAAAAAACGGAGAAAGGATTGTTCTTTGCCGTTTATTTTTCTTGAGCCCGACAAAACATGAGAATCGTCTTACTGTACATCCAACGTTTCGACCAGGTTTAGGTCTTCTTCAGGGACAATAAACAGCAGTTAGCGGCTACATAACGGGAGCCAAGGACGGGGAGATGTTACTCCACCAACGGTCCAGGAGAGAGAGAGAGAAGAAGAAGCGGAGCCAATGATAATAGAGCTGGGTATGACGACATCCGGTCACCTTCCGGTGTCTCATCTAAAAACACCCTGATAGATACAAACCACTGAAGAATGGGTCCATTGCCCTTCAATGTTGCCTTCAAGCATAAAGTCATCCCTATTGGCGTTATCAATACAGTGCATTATAATAATTATACATTTGTCATACCTTCACCAGAGTTGCAAACATTACTAGGAATCAAATTGTGCTTCATTTTGAGCTACGTCCTGTATATAAATATGCATAACATTCTGGGAGTTAACTTTGTCTCTTAAATAATTGCAAACAGTATTGTACACACAGATGAAGAATCCTAATAGCAGGAATACATATTAAAGTATGAAATAGCCCATGTTAGTGGATTGCAGGTGAGTCACTGTGGTTGTGATTAGGGCTTAAAACCTCTGTGGTTAGGCTTAGGGACAGGAACATCGGGGACCGCACAGACGTCCAGCGAAGACAGGACCCAGACCGGCGAGGCACTGGCTGGTTAGGGGTGAAAGGGTTGGGACAGCGGTCCGAAGACCACTGTCGGTGCACGGTCCATCAAACCGGACAGGTCCCGCAGTCCCGAACATCCACGCAGCCTCCTGTTGTCCTCCGTCTCCAGCCTCCAGTTTTCTATTATTAAACTGTTATTTATTTGTTAAAAGTAAACACGAAGCCGTCACCTTCATCAGCAGCCGTCCGTGTTGCGGTTTAGCTGACGCTGCACCTGGAGCGGTCTCAGCGGCGTGGCTCGGTTAGCAGGTCATCGTGTGTGCGTCGTCTCTCTCCTCTCTCCGGTCCCCTTGCTTCGATGTTATTGCATCGTCATACGTCGTGCCGCATTCGCGTTCGCCTCATGTTGTGCGTAGTACGCCTCAATGTCTATGGACACGCTAGCGGGCTGTGCTAGGATAGCTTCAGTTAGCTTATAGGCCCGCTTAGCATTAGCATTTAGCTCCAGCATGACTTAGCTTTTAGCAAAAAAAAACGGAGAAAGGATTGTTCTTTGCCGTTTATTTTTCTTGAGCCCGACAAAACATGAGAATCGTCTTACTGTACATCCAACGTTTCGACCAGGTTTAGGTCTTCTTCAGGGACAATAAACAGCAGTTAGCGGCTACATAACGGGAGCCAAGGACGGGGAGATGTTACTCCACCAACGGTCCAGGAGAGAGAGAGAGAAGAAGAAGCGGAGCCAATGATAATAGAGCTGGGTATGACGACATCCGGTCACCTTCCGGTGTCTCATCTAAAAACACCCTGATAGATACAAACCACTGAAGAATGGGTCCATTGCCCTTCAATGTTGCCTTCAAGCATAAAGTCATCCCTATTGGCGTTATCAATACAGTGCATTATAATAATTATACATTTGTCATACCTTCACCAGAGTTGCAAACATTACTAGGAATCAAATTGTGCTTCATTTTGAGCTACGTCCTGTATATAAATATGCATAACATTCTGGGAGTTAACTTTGTCTCTTAAATAATTGCAAACAGTATTGTACACACAGATGAAGAATCCTAATAGCAGGAATACATATTAAAGTATGAAATAGCCCATGTTAGTGGATTGCAGGTGAGTCACTGTGGTTGTGATTAGGGCTTAAAACCTCTGTGGTTAGGCTTAGGGACAGGAACATCGGGGACCGCACAGACGTCCAGCGAAGACAGGACCCAGACCGGCGAGGCACTGGCTGGTTAGGGGTGAAAGGGTTGGGACAGCGGTCCGAAGACCACTGTCGGTGCACGGTCCATCAAACCGGACAGGTCCCGCAGTCCCGAACATCCACGCAGCCTCCTGTTGTCCTCCGTCTCCAGCCTCCAGTTTTCTATTATTAAACTGTTATTTATTTGTTAAAAGTAAACACGAAGCCGTCACCTTCATCAGCAGCCGTCCGTGTTGCGGTTTAGCTGACGCTGCACCTGGAGCGGTCTCAGCGGCGTGGCTCGGTTAGCAGGTCATCGTGTGTGCGTCGTCTCTCTCCTCTCTCCGGTCCCCTTGCTTCGATGTTATTGCATCGTCATACGTCGTGCCGCATTCGCGTTCGCCTCATGTTGTGCGTAGTACGCCTCAATGTCTATGGACACGCTAGCGGGCTGTGCTAGGATAGCTTCAGTTAGCTTATAGGCCCGCTTAGCATTAGCATTTAGCTCCAGCATGACTTAGCTTTTAGCAAAAAAAAACGGAGAAAGGATTGTTCTTTGCCGTTTATTTTTCTTGAGCCCGACAAAACATGAGAATCGTCTTACTGTACATCCAACGTTTCGACCAGGTTTAGGTCTTCTTCAGGGACAATAAACAGCAGTTAGCGGCTACATAACGGGAGCCAAGGACGGGGAGATGTTACTCCACCAACGGTCCAGGAGAGAGAGAGAGAAGAAGAAGCGGAGCCAATGATAATAGAGCTGGGTATGACGACATCCGGTCACCTTCCGGTGTCTCATCTAAAAACACCCTGATAGATACAAACCACTGAAGAATGGGTCCATTGCCCTTCAATGTTGCCTTCAAGCATAAAGTCATCCCTATTGGCGTTATCAATACAGTGCATTATAATAATTATACATTTGTCATACCTTCACCAGAGTTGCAAACATTACTAGGAATCAAATTGTGCTTCATTTTGAGCTACGTCCTGTATATAAATATGCATAACATTCTGGGAGTTAACTTTGTCTCTTAAATAATTGCAAACAGTATTGTACACACAGATGAAGAATCCTAATAGCAGGAATACATATTAAAGTATGAAATAGCCCATGTTAGTGGATTGCAGGTGAGTCACTGTGGTTGTGATTAGGGCTTAAAACCTCTGTGGTTAGGCTTAGGGACAGGAACATCGGGGACCGCACAGACGTCCAGCGAAGACAGGACCCAGACCGGCGAAGCACTGGCTGGTTAGGGGTGAAAGGGTTGGGACAGCGGTCCGAAGACCACTGTCGGTGCACGGTCCATCAAACCGGACAGGTCCCGCAGTCCCGAACATCCACGCAGCCTCCTGTTGTCCTCCGTCTCCAGCCTCCAGTTTTCTATTATTAAACTGTTATTTATTTGTTAAAAGTAAACACGAAGCCGTCACCTTCATCAGCAGCCGTCCGTGTTGCGGTTTAGCTGACGCTGCACCTGGAGCGGTCTCAGCGGCGTGGCTCGGTTAGCAGGTCATCGTGTGTGCGTCGTCTCTCTCCTCTCTCCGGTCCCCTTGCTTCGATGTTATTGCATCGTCATACGTCGTGCCGCATTCGCGTTCGCCTCATGTTGTGCGTAGTACGCCTCAATGTCTATGGACACGCTAGCGGGCTGTGCTAGGATAGCTTCAGTTAGCTTATAGGCCCGCTTAGCATTAGCATTTAGCTCCAGCATGACTTAGCTTTTAGCAAAAAAAAACGGAGAAAGGATTGTTCTTTGCCGTTTATTTTTCTTGAGCCCGACAAAACATGAGAATCGTCTTACTGTACATCCAACGTTTCGACCAGGTTTAGGTCTTCTTCAGGGACAATAAACAGCAGTTAGCGGCTACATAACGGGAGCCAAGGACGGGGAGATGTTACTCCACCAACGGTCCAGGAGAGAGAGAGAGAAGAAGAAGCGGAGCCAATGATAATAGAGCTGGGTATGACGACATCCGGTCACCTTCCGGTGTCTCATCTAAAAACACCCTGATAGATACAAACCACTGAAGAATGGGTCCATTGCCCTTCAATGTTGCCTTCAAGCATAAAGTCATCCCTATTGGCGTTATCAATACAGTGCATTATAATAATTATACATTTGTCATACCTTCACCAGAGTTGCAAACATTACTAGGAATCAAATTGTGCTTCATTTTGAGCTACGTCCTGTATATAAATATGCATAACATTCTGGGAGTTAACTTTGTCTCTTAAATAATTGCAAACAGTATTGTACACACAGATGAAGAATCCTAATAGCAGGAATACATATTAAAGTATGAAATAGCCCATGTTAGTGGATTGCAGGTGAGTCACTGTGGTTGTGATTAGGGCTTAAAACCTCTGTGGTTAGGCTTAGGGACAGGAACATCGGGGACCGCACAGACGTCCAGCGAAGACAGGACCCAGACCGGCGAGGCACTGGCTGGTTAGGGGTGAAAGGGTTGGGACAGCGGTCCGAAGACCACTGTCGGTGCACGGTCCATCAAACCGGACAGGTCCCGCAGTCCCGAACATCCACGCAGCCTCCTGTTGTCCTCCGTCTCCAGCCTCCAGTTTTCTATTATTAAACTGTTATTTATTTGTTAAAAGTAAACACGAAGCCGTCACCTTCATCAGCAGCCGTCCGTGTTGCGGTTTAGCTGACGCTGCACCTGGAGCGGTCTCAGCGGCGTGGCTCGGTTAGCAGGTCATCGTGTGTGCGTCGTCTCTCTCCTCTCTCCGGTCCCCTTGCTTCGATGTTATTGCATCGTCATACGTCGTGCCGCATTCGCGTTCGCCTCATGTTGTGCGTAGTACGCCTCAATGTCTATGGACACGCTAGCGGGCTGTGCTAGGATAGCTTCAGTTAGCTTATAGGCCCGCTTAGCATTAGCATTTAGCTCCAGCATGACTTAGCTTTTAGCAAAAAAAAACGGAGAAAGGATTGTTCTTTGCCGTTTATTTTTCTTGAGCCCGACAAAACATGAGAATCGTCTTACTGTACATCCAACGTTTCGACCAGGTTTAGGTCTTCTTCAGGGACAATAAACAGCAGTTAGCGGCTACATAACGGGAGCCAAGGACGGGGAGATGTTACTCCACCAACGGTCCAGGAGAGAGAGAGAGAAGAAGAAGCGGAGCCAATGATAATAGAGCTGGGTATGACGACATCCGGTCACCTTCCGGTGTCTCATCTAAAAACACCCTGATAGATACAAACCACTGAAGAATGGGTCCATTGCCCTTCAATGTTGCCTTCAAGCATAAAGTCATCCCTATTGGCGTTATCAATACAGTGCATTATAATAATTATACATTTGTCATACCTTCACCAGAGTTGCAAACATTACTAGGAATCAAATTGTGCTTCATTTTGAGCTACGTCCTGTATATAAATATGCATAACATTCTGGGAGTTAACTTTGTCTCTTAAATAATTGCAAACAGTATTGTACACACAGATGAAGAATCCTAATAGCAGGAATACATATTAAAGTATGAAATAGCCCATGTTAGTGGATTGCAGGTGAGTCACTGTGGTTGTGATTAGGGCTTAAAACCTCTGTGGTTAGGCTTAGGGACAGGAACATCGGGGACCGCACAGACGTCCAGCGAAGACAGGACCCAGACCGGCGAGGCACTGGCTGGTTAGGGGTGAAAGGGTTGGGACAGCGGTCCGAAGACCACTGTCGGTGCACGGTCCATCAAACCGGACAGGTCCCGCAGTCCCGAACATCCACGCAGCCTCCTGTTGTCCTCCGTCTCCAGCCTCCAGTTTTCTATTATTAAACTGTTATTTATTTGTTAAAAGTAAACACGAAGCCGTCACCTTCATCAGCAGCCGTCCGTGTTGCGGTTTAGCTGACGCTGCACCTGGAGCGGTCTCAGCGGCGTGGCTCGGTTAGCAGGTCATCGTGTGTGCGTCGTCTCTCTCCTCTCTCCGGTCCCCTTGCTTCGATGTTATTGCATCGTCATACGTCGTGCCGCATTCGCGTTCGCCTCATGTTGTGCGTAGTACGCCTCAATGTCTATGGACACGCTAGCGGGCTGTGCTAGGATAGCTTCAGTTAGCTTATAGGCCCGCTTAGCATTAGCATTTAGCTCCAGCATGACTTAGCTTTTAGCAAAAAAAAACGGAGAAAGGATTGTTCTTTGCCGTTTATTTTTCTTGAGCCCGACAAAACATGAGAATCGTCTTACTGTACATCCAACGTTTCGACCAGGTTTAGGTCTTCTTCAGGGACAATAAACAGCAGTTAGCGGCTACATAACGGGAGCCAAGGACGGGGAGATGTTACTCCACCAACGGTCCAGGAGAGAGAGAGAGAAGAAGAAGCGGAGCCAATGATAATAGAGCTGGGTATGACGACATCCGGTCACCTTCCGGTGTCTCATCTAAAAACACCCTGATAGATACAAACCACTGAAGAATGGGTCCATTGCCCTTCAATGTTGCCTTCAAGCATAAAGTCATCCCTATTGGCGTTATCAATACAGTGCATTATAATAATTATACATTTGTCATACCTTCACCAGAGTTGCAAACATTACTAGGAATCAAATTGTGCTTCATTTTGAGCTACGTCCTGTATATAAATATGCATAACATTCTGGGAGTTAACTTTGTCTCTTAAATAATTGCAAACAGTATTGTACACACAGATGAAGAATCCTAATAGCAGGAATACATATTAAAGTATGAAATAGCCCATGTTAGTGGATTGCAGGTGAGTCACTGTGGTTGTGATTAGGGCTTAAAACCTCTGTGGTTAGGCTTAGGGACAGGAACATCGGGGACCGCACAGACGTCCAGCGAAGACAGGACCCAGACCGGCGAGGCACTGGCTGGTTAGGGGTGAAAGGGTTGGGACAGCGGTCCGAAGACCACTGTCGGTGCACGGTCCATCAAACCGGACAGGTCCCGCAGTCCCGAACATCCACGCAGCCTCCTGTTGTCCTCCG
This sequence comes from Gasterosteus aculeatus, assembly GCF_964276395.1. Lineage (NCBI taxonomy): Eukaryota > Metazoa > Chordata > Actinopteri > Perciformes > Gasterosteidae > Gasterosteus > Gasterosteus aculeatus. The sequence goes on along the minus strand of NW_027554904.1, from coordinate 79,368 downwards.
TCTCCAGCCTCCAGTTTTCTATTATTAAACTGTTATTTATTTGTTAAAAGTAAACACGAAGCCGTCACCTTCATCAGCAGCCGTCCGTGTTGCGGTTTAGCTGACGCTGCACCTGGAGCGGTCTCAGCGGCGTGGCTCGGTTAGCAGGTCATCGTGTGTGCGTCGTCTCTCTCCTCTCTCCGGTCCCCTTGCTTCGATGTTATTGCATCGTCATACGTCGTGCCGCATTCGCGTTCGCCTCATGTTGTGCGTAGTACGCCTCAATGTCTATGGACACGCTAGCGGGCTGTGCTAGGATAGCTTCAGTTAGCTTATAGGCCCGCTTAGCATTAGCATTTAGCTCCAGCATGACTTAGCTTTTAGCAAAAAAAAAACGGAGAAAGGATTGTTCTTTGCCGTTTATTTTTCTTGAGCCCGACAAAACATGAGAATCGTCTTACTGTACATCCAACGTTTCGACCAGGTTTAGGTCTTCTTCAGGGACAATAAACAGCAGTTAGCGGCTACATAACGGGAGCCAAGGACGGGGAGATGTTACTCCACCAACGGTCCAGGAGAGAGAGAGAGAAGAAGAAGCGGAGCCAATGATAATAGAGCTGGGTATGACGACATCCGGTCACCTTCCGGTGTCTCATCTAAAAACACCCTGATAGATACAAACCACTGAAGAATGGGTCCATTGCCCTTCAATGTTGCCTTCAAGCATAAAGTCATCCCTATTGGCGTTATCAATACAGTGCATTATAATAATTATACATTTGTCATACCTTCACCAGAGTTGCAAACATTACTAGGAATCAAATTGTGCTTCATTTTGAGCTACGTCCTGTATATAAATATGCATAACATTCTGGGAGTTAACTTTGTCTCTTAAATAATTGCAAACAGTATTGTACACACAGATGAAGAATCCTAATAGCAGGAATACATATTAAAGTATGAAATAGCCCATGTTAGTGGATTGCAGGTGAGTCACTGTGGTTGTGATTAGGGCTTAAAACCTCTGTGGTTAGGCTTAGGGACAGGAACATCGGGGACCGCACAGACGTCCAGCGAAGACAGGACCCAGACCGGCGAGGCACTGGCTGGTTAGGGGTGAAAGGGTTGGGACAGCGGTCCGAAGACCACTGTCGGTGCACGGTCCATCAAACCGGACAGGTCCCGCAGTCCCGAACATCCACGCAGCCTCCTGTTGTCCTCCGTCTCCAGCCTCCAGTTTTCTATTATTAAACTGTTATTTATTTGTTAAAAGTAAACACGAAGCCGTCACCTTCATCAGCAGCCGTCCGTGTTGCGGTTTAGCTGACGCTGCACCTGGAGCGGTCTCAGCGGCGTGGCTCGGTTAGCAGGTCATCGTGTGTGCGTCGTCTCTCTCCTCTCTCCGGTCCCCCTGCTTCGATGTTATTGCATCGTCATACGTCGTGCCGCATTCGCGTTCGCCTCATGTTGTGCGTAGTACGCCTCAATGTCTATGGACACGCTAGCGGGCTGTGCTAGGATAGCTTCAGTTAGCTTATAGGCCCGCTTAGCATTAGCATTTAGCTCCAGCATGACTTAGCTTTTAGCAAAAAAAAACGGAGAAAGGATTGTTCTTTGCCGTTTATTTTTCTTGAGCCCGACAAAACATGAGAATCGTCTTACTGTACATCCAACGTTTCGACCAGGTTTAGGTCTTCTTCAGGGACAATAAACAGCAGTTAGCGGCTACATAACGGGAGCCAAGGACGGGGAGATGTTACTCCACCAACGGTCCAGGAGAGAGAGAGAGAAGAAGAAGCGGAGCCAATGATAATAGAGCTGGGTATGACGACATCCGGTCACCTTCCGGTGTCTCATCTAAAAACACCCTGATAGATACAAACCACTGAAGAATGGGTCCATTGCCCTTCAATGTTGCCTTCAAGCATAAAGTCATCCCTATTGGCGTTATCAATACAGTGCATTATAATAATTATACATTTGTCATACCTTCACCAGAGTTGCAAACATTACTAGGAATCAAATTGTGCTTCATTTTGAGCTACGTCCTGTATATAAATATGCATAACATTCTGGGAGTTAACTTTGTCTCTTAAATAATTGCAAACAGTATTGTACACACAGATGAAGAATCCTAATAGCAGGAATACATATTAAAGTATGAAATAGCCCATGTTAGTGGATTGCAGGTGAGTCACTGTGGTTGTGATTAGGGCTTAAAACCTCTGTGGTTAGGCTTAGGGACAGGAACATCGGGGACCGCACAGACGTCCAGCGAAGACAGGACCCAGACCGGCGAGGCACTGGCTGGTTAGGGGTGAAAGGGTTGGGACAGCGGTCCGAAGACCACTGTCGGTGCACGGTCCATCAAACCGGACAGGTCCCGCAGTCCCGAACATCCACGCAGCCTCCTGTTGTCCTCCGTCTCCAGCCTCCAGTTTTCTATTATTAAACTGTTATTTATTTGTTAAAAGTAAACACGAAGCCGTCACCTTCATCAGCAGCCGTCCGTGTTGCGGTTTAGCTGACGCTGCACCTGGAGCGGTCTCAGCGGCGTGGCTCGGTTAGCAGGTCATCGTGTGTGCGTCGTCTCTCTCCTCTCTCCGGTCCCCTTGCTTCGATGTTATTGCATCGTCATACGTCGTGCCGCATTCGCGTTCGCCTCATGTTGTGCGTAGTACGCCTCAATGTCTATGGACACGCTAGCGGGCTGTGCTAGGATAGCTTCAGTTAGCTTATAGGCCCGCTTAGCATTAGCATTTAGCTCCAGCATGACTTAGCTTTTAGCAAAAAAAACGGAGAAAGGATTGTTCTTTGCCGTTTATTTTTCTTGAGCCCGACAAAACATGAGAATCGTCTTACTGTACATCCAACGTTTCGACCAGGTTTAGGTCTTCTTCAGGGACAATAAACAGCAGTTAGCGGCTACATAACGGGAGCCAAGGACGGGGAGATGTTACTCCACCAACGGTCCAGGAGAGAGAGAGAGAAGAAGAAGCGGAGCCAATGATAATAGAGCTGGGTATGACGACATCCGGTCACCTTCCGGTGTCTCATCTAAAAACACCCTGATAGATACAAACCACTGAAGAATGGGTCCATTGCCCTTCAATGTTGCCTTCAAGCATAAAGTCATCCCTATTGGCGTTATCAATACAGTGCATTATAATAATTATACATTTGTCATACCTTCACCAGAGTTGCAAACATTACTAGGAATCAAATTGTGCTTCATTTTGAGCTACGTCCTGTATATAAATATGCATAACATTCTGGGAGTTAACTTTGTCTCTTAAATAATTGCAAACAGTATTGTACACACAGATGAAGAATCCTAATAGCAGGAATACATATTAAAGTATGAAATAGCCCATGTTAGTGGATTGCAGGTGAGTCACTGTGGTTGTGATTAGGGCTTAAAACCTCTGTGGTTAGGCTTAGGGACAGGAACATCGGGGACCGCACAGACGTCCAGCGAAGACAGGACCCAGACCGGCGAGGCACTGGCTGGTTAGGGGTGAAAGGGTTGGGACAGCGGTCCGAAGACCACTGTCGGTGCACGGTCCATCAAACCGGACAGGTCCCGCAGTCCCGAACATCCACGCAGCCTCCTGTTGTCCTCCGTCTCCAGCCTCCAGTTTTCTATTATTAAACTGTTATTTATTTGTTAAAAGTAAACACGAAGCCGTCACCTTCATCAGCAGCCGTCCGTGTTGCGGTTTAGCTGACGCTGCACCTGGAGCGGTCTCAGCGGCGTGGCTCGGTTAGCAGGTCATCGTGTGTGCGTCGTCTCTCTCCTCTCTCCGGTCCCCTTGCTTCGATGTTATTGCATCGTCATACGTCGTGCCGCATTCGCGTTCGCCTCATGTTGTGCGTAGTACGCCTCAATGTCTATGGACACGCTAGCGGGCTGTGCTAGGATAGCTTCAGTTAGCTTATAGGCCCGCTTAGCATTAGCATTTAGCTCCAGCATGACTTAGCTTTTAGCAAAAAAAAACGGAGAAAGGATTGTTCTTTGCCGTTTATTTTTCTTGAGCCCGACAAAACATGAGAATCGTCTTACTGTACATCCAACGTTTCGACCAGGTTTAGGTCTTCTTCAGGGACAATAAACAGCAGTTAGCGGCTACATAACGGGAGCCAAGGACGGGGAGATGTTACTCCACCAACGGTCCAGGAGAGAGAGAGAGAAGAAGAAGCGGAGCCAATGATAATAGAGCTGGGTATGACGACATCCGGTCACCTTCCGGTGTCTCATCTAAAAACACCCTGATAGATACAAACCACTGAAGAATGGGTCCATTGCCCTTCAATGTTGCCTTCAAGCATAAAGTCATCCCTATTGGCGTTATCAATACAGTGCATTATAATAATTATACATTTGTCATACCTTCACCAGAGTTGCAAACATTACTAGGAATCAAATTGTGCTTCATTTTGAGCTACGTCCTGTATATAAATATGCATAACATTCTGGGAGTTAACTTTGTCTCTTAAATAATTGCAAACAGTATTGTACACACAGATGAAGAATCCTAATAGCAGGAATACATATTAAAGTATGAAATAGTCCATGTTGGTGGATTGGGTTAGGGTTAGGGTTAGGGTTAGGGTTAGGGTTAGGGTTAGGGTTAGGGTTAGGGTTAGGGTTAGGGTTAGGGTTAGGGGTTAAAGGGTTGGGACAGCGGTCCTAAGACCACTGTCAGTGCACGGTCCATCGTCAGGCCCGGCTCCGAGGACCCAAAAGTAAACACAGAATCAAGTTTCCCTTAGTCCCAGTTACCCACAAACATGGCGCCTCCGCTTTCTCCATCACTTTGATGTCGCGTCATCACCTCCGTCCGGGTCCGGGTACCTCTGCTCGCCTTAGCCGTGGTGCTGGTGCAGGTGCCTTCTCCCTCCGTGATGTGGACCGGAAGAACTGCGCTCCTCACCTCAGCATCAGCAGCCTCGCAGTCACCCATGGCACCCGGCTCGCTCACGTCCATAATCTGCTCACTCGTTGCTCCGCCATCTTTGTTAGCATTTCACCGCATGTTGGGCTCGATTAGCCTCATTAGCTTTGGGCTAACTTAGCCACAACAGCACTTAGCTTAGAAAAAAATCGGCGAAAAGGTTTTCTTTACCGTTTATTTTCTCCAGCAGGAACATGGGAACAAGCACAAAACAACACCGCAACGTTTCGGTCTCAACTAGACCTTCTTCAGGCAGGTTTAAAAAGTGTGCATTTAACAAAACAGCGGAGCTCGTGCCGGGGACTCCTTTCCCTCCGGACACGCTGGCGAAAATGACGTGAGTCGGCGGCGTAGTGATATCGGAGGTGCGGACCGGCACAGCTGGATCTATTTTACCTCACATTCAACACACCACATCGTGATATTTAGCGTTAGCAGGTATTGCATCATTAAAACAATATATTCGCCCTATTCTCGACCGTCCATATCCCCGTGGATTTATAATTATGTATACATTGTCAAGAATAAGCATTGTTTAAATAAAAACGATCACAAGGGTTAGGGTTAGGGTTAGGGGTGAAAGGGTTGGGACAGCGGTCCGAAGACCACTGTCGGTGCACGGTCCATCAAACCGGACAGGTCCCGCAGTCCCGAACATCCACGCAGCCTCCTGTTGTCCTCCGTCTCCAGCCTCCAGTTTTCTATTATTAAACTGTTATTTATTTGTTAAAAGTAAACACGAAGCCGTCACCTTCATCAGCAGCCGTCCGTGTTGCGGTTTAGCTGACGCTGCACCTGGAGCGGTCTCAGCGGCGTGGCTCGGTTAGCAGGTCATCGTGTGTGCGTCGTCTCTCTCCTCTCTCCGGTCCCCTTGCTTCGATGTTATTGCATCGTCATACGTCGTGCCGCATTCGCGTTCGCCTCATGTTGTGCGTAGTACGCCTCAATGTCTATGGACACGCTAGCGGGCTGTGCTAGGATAGCTTCAGTTAGCTTATAGGCCCGCTTAGCATTAGCATTTAGCTCCAGCATGACTTAGCTTTTAGCAAAAAAACGGAGAAAGGATTGTTCTTTGCCGTTTATTTTTCTTGAGCCCGACAAAACATGAGAATCGTCTTACTGTACATCCAACGTTTCGACCAGGTTTAGGTCTTCTTCAGGGACAATAAACAGCAGTTAGCGGCTACATAACGGGAGCCAAGGACGGGGAGATGTTACTCCACCAACGGTCCAGGAGAGAGAGAGAGAAGAAGAAGCGGAGCCAATGATAATAGAGCTGGGTATGACGACATCCGGTCACCTTCCGGTGTCTCATCTAAAAACACCCTGATAGATACAAACCACTGAAGAATGGGTCCATTGCCCTTCAATGTTGCCTTCAAGCATAAAGTCATCCCTATTGGCGTTATCAATACAGTGCATTATAATAATTATACATTTGTCATACCTTCACCAGAGTTGCAAACATTACTAGGAATCAAATTGTGCTTCATTTTGAGCTACGTCCTGTATATAAATATGCATAACATTCTGGGAGTTAACTTTGTCTCTTAAATAATTGCAAACAGTATTGTACACACAGATGAAGAATCCTAATAGCAGGAATACATATTAAAGTATGAAATAGCCCATGTTAGTGGATTGCAGGTGAGTCACTGTGGTTGTGATTAGGGCTTAAAACCTCTGTGGTTAGGCTTAGGGACAGGAACATCGGGGACCGCACAGACGTCCAGCGAAGACAGGACCCAGACCGGCGAGGCACTGGCTGGTTAGGGGTGAAAGGGTTGGGACAGCGGTCCGAAGACCACTGTCGGTGCACGGTCCATCAAACCGGACAGGTCCCGCAGTCCCGAACATCCACGCAGCCTCCTGTTGTCCTCCGTCTCCAGCCTCCAGTTTTCTATTATTAAACTGTTATTTATTTGTTAAAAGTAAACACGAAGCCGTCACCTTCATCAGCAGCCGTCCGTGTTGCGGTTTAGCTGACGCTGCACCTGGAGCGGTCTCAGCGGCGTGGCTCGGTTAGCAGGTCATCGTGTGTGCGTCGTCTCTCTCCTCTCTCCGGTCCCCTTGCTTCGATGTTATTGCATCGTCATACGTCGTGCCGCATTCGCGTTCGCCTCATGTTGTGCGTAGTACGCCTCAATGTCTATGGACACGCTAGCGGGCTGTGCTAGGATAGCTTCAGTTAGCTTATAGGCCCGCTTAGCATTAGCATTTAGCTCCAGCATGACTTAGCTTTTAGCAAAAAAACGGAGAAAGGATTGTTCTTTGCCGTTTATTTTTCTTGAGCCCGACAAAACATGAGAATCGTCTTACTGTACATCCAACGTTTCGACCAGGTTTAGGTCTTCTTCAGGGACAATAAACAGCAGTTAGCGGCTACATAACGGGAGCCAAGGACGGGGAGATGTTACTCCACCAACGGTCCAGGAGAGAGAGAGAGAAGAAGAAGCGGAGCCAATGATAATAGAGCTGGGTATGACGACATCCGGTCACCTTCCGGTGTCTCATCTAAAAACACCCTGATAGATACAAACCACTGAAGAATGGGTCCATTGCCCTTCAATGTTGCCTTCAAGCATAAAGTCATCCCTATTGGCGTTATCAATACAGTGCATTATAATAATTATACATTTGTCATACCTTCACCAGAGTTGCAAACATTACTAGGAATCAAATTGTGCTTCATTTTGAGCTACGTCCTGTATATAAATATGCATAACATTCTGGGAGTTAACTTTGTCTCTTAAATAATTGCAAACAGTATTGTACACACAGATGAAGAATCCTAATAGCAGGAATACATATTAAAGTATGAAATAGCCCATGTTAGTGGATTGCAGGTGAGTCACTGTGGTTGTGATTAGGGCTTAAAACCTCTGTGGTTAGGCTTAGGGACAGGAACATCGGGGACCGCACAGACGTCCAGCGAAGACAGGACCCAGACCGGCGAGGCACTGGCTGGTTAGGGGTGAAAGGGTTGGGACAGCGGTCCGAAGACCACTGTCGGTGCACGGTCCATCAAACCGGACAGGTCCCGCAGTCCCGAACATCCACGCAGCCTCCTGTTGTCCTCCGTCTCCAGCCTCCAGTTTTCTATTATTAAACTGTTATTTATTTGTTAAAAGTAAACACGAAGCCGTCACCTTCATCAGCAGCCGTCCGTGTTGCGGTTTAGCTGACGCTGCACCTGGAGCGGTCTCAGCGGCGTGGCTCGGTTAGCAGGTCATCGTGTGTGCGTCGTCTCTCTCCTCTCTCCGGTCCCCTTGCTTCGATGTTATTGCATCGTCATACGTCGTGCCGCATTCGCGTTCGCCTCATGTTGTGCGTAGTACGCCTCAATGTCTATGGACACGCTAGCGGGCTGTGCTAGGATAGCTTCAGTTAGCTTATAGGCCCGCTTAGCATTAGCATTTAGCTCCAGCATGACTTAGCTTTTAGCAAAAAAACGGAGAAAGGATTGTTCTTTGCCGTTTATTTTTCTTGAGCCCGACAAAACATGAGAATCGTCTTACTGTACATCCAACGTTTCGACCAGGTTTAGGTCTTCTTCAGGGACAATAAACAGCAGTTAGCGGCTACATAACGGGAGCCAAGGACGGGGAGATGTTACTCCACCAACGGTCCAGGAGAGAGAGAGAGAAGAAGAAGCGGAGCCAATGATAATAGAGCTGGGTATGACGACATCCGGTCACCTTCCGGTGTCTCATCTAAAAACACCCTGATAGATACAAACCACTGAAGAATGGGTCCATTGCCCTTCAATGTTGCCTTCAAGCATAAAGTCATCCCTATTGGCGTTATCAATACAGTGCATTATAATAATTATACATTTGTCATACCTTCACCAGAGTTGCAAACATTACTAGGAATCAAATTGTGCTTCATTTTGAGCTACGTCCTGTATATAAATATGCATAACATTCTGGGAGTTAACTTTGTCTCTTAAATAATTGCAAACAGTATTGTACACACAGATGAAGAATCCTAATAGCAGGAATACATATTAAAGTATGAAATAGCCCATGTTAGTGGATTGCAGGTGAGTCACTGTGGTTGTGATTAGGGCTTAAAACCTCTGTGGTTAGGCTTAGGGACAGGAACATCGGGGACCGCACAGACGTCCAGCGAAGACAGGACCCAGACCGGCGAGGCACTGGCTGGTTAGGGGTGAAAGGGTTGGGACAGCGGTCCGAAGACCACTGTCGGTGCACGGTCCATCAAACCGGACAGGTCCCGCAGTCCCGAACATCCACGCAGCCTCCTGTTGTCCTCCGTCTCCAGCCTCCAGTTTTCTATTATTAAACTGTTATTTATTTGTTAAAAGTAAACACGAAGCCGTCACCTTCATCAGCAGCCGTCCGTGTTGCGGTTTAGCTGACGCTGCACCTGGAGCGGTCTCAGCGGCGTGGCTCGGTTAGCAGGTCATCGTGTGTGCGTCGTCTCTCTCCTCTCTCCGGTCCCCTTGCTTCGATGTTATTGCATCGTCATACGTCGTGCCGCATTCGCGTTCGCCTCATGTTGTGCGTAGTACGCCTCAATGTCTATGGACACGCTAGCGGGCTGTGCTAGGATAGCTTCAGTTAGCTTATAGGCCCGCTTAGCATTAGCATTTAGCTCCAGCATGACTTAGCTTTTAGCAAAAAAACGGAGAAAGGATTGTTCTTTGCCGTTTATTTTTCTTGAGCCCGACAAAACATGAGAATCGTCTTACTGTACATCCAACGTTTCGACCAGGTTTAGGTCTTCTTCAGGGACAATAAACAGCAGTTAGCGGCTACATAACGGGAGCCAAGGACGGGGAGATGTTACTCCACCAACGGTCCAGGAGAGAGAGAGAGAAGAAGAAGCGGAGCCAATGATAATAGAGCTGGGTATGACGACATCCGGTCACCTTCCGGTGTCTCATCTAAAAACACCCTGATAGATACAAACCACTGAAGAATGGGTCCATTGCCCTTCAATGTTGCCTTCAAGCATAAAGTCATCCCTATTGGCGTTATCAATACAGTGCATTATAATAATTATACATTTGTCATACCTTCACCAGAGTTGCAAACATTACTAGGAATCAAATTGTGCTTCATTTTGAGCTACGTCCTGTATATAAATATGCATAACATTCTGGGAGTTAACTTTGTCTCTTAAATAATTGCAAACAGTATTGTACACACAGATGAAGAATCCTAATAGCAGGAATACATATTAAAGTATGAAATAGCCCATGTTAGTGGATTGCAGGTGAGTCACTGTGGTTGTGATTAGGGCTTAAAACCTCTGTGGTTAGGCTTAGGGACAGGAACATCGGGGACCGCACAGACGTCCAGCGAAGACAGGACCCAGACCGGCGAGGCACTGGCTGGTTAGGGGTGAAAGGGTTGGGACAGCGGTCCGAAGACCACTGTCGGTGCACGGTCCATCAAACCGGACAGGTCCCGCAGTCCCGAACATCCACGCAGCCTCCTGTTGTCCTCCGTCTCCAGCCTCCAGTTTTCTATTATTAAACTGTTATTTATTTGTTAAAAGTAAACACGAAGCCGTCACCTTCATCAGCAGCCGTCCGTGTTGCGGTTTAGCTGACGCTGCACCTGGAGCGGTCTCAGCGGCGTGGCTCGGTTAGCAGGTCATCGTGTGTGCGTCGTCTCTCTCCTCTCTCCGGTCCCCTTGCTTCGATGTTATTGCATCGTCATACGTCGTGCCGCATTCGCGTTCGCCTCATGTTGTGCGTAGTACGCCTCAATGTCTATGGACACGCTAGCGGGCTGTGCTAGGATAGCTTCAGTTAGCTTATAGGCCCGCTTAGCATTAGCATTTAGCTCCAGCATGACTTAGCTTTTAGCAAAAAAACGGAGAAAGGATTGTTCTTTGCCGTTTATTTTTCTTGAGCCCGACAAAACATGAGAATCGTCTTACTGTACATCCAACGTTTCGACCAGGTTTAGGTCTTCTTCAGGGACAATAAACAGCAGTTAGCGGCTACATAACGGGAGCCAAGGACGGGGAGATGTTACTCCACCAACGGTCCAGGAGAGAGAGAGAGAAGAAGAAGCGGAGCCAATGATAATAGAGCTGGGTATGACGACATCCGGTCACCTTCCGGTGTCTCATCTAAAAACACCCTGATAGATACAAACCACTGAAGAATGGGTCCATTGCCCTTCAATGTTGCCTTCAAGCATAAAGTCATCCCTATTGGCGTTATCAATACAGTGCATTATAATAATTATACATTTGTCATACCTTCACCAGAGTTGCAAACATTACTAGGAATCAAATTGTGCTTCATTTTGAGCTACGTCCTGTATATAAATATGCATAACATTCTGGGAGTTAACTTTGTCTCTTAAATAATTGCAAACAGTATTGTACACACAGATGAAGAATCCTAATAGCAGGAATACATATTAAAGTATGAAATAGCCCATGTTAGTGGATTGCAGGTGAGTCACTGTGGTTGTGATTAGGGCTTAAAACCTCTGTGGTTAGGCTTAGGGACAGGAACATCGGGGACCGCACAGACGTCCAGCGAAGACAGGACCCAGACCGGCGAGGCACTGGCTGGTTAGGGGTGAAAGGGTTGGGACAGCGGTCCGAAGACCACTGTCGGTGCACGGTCCATCAAACCGGACAGGTCCCGCAGTCCCGAACATCCACGCAGCCTCCTGTTGTCCTCCGTCTCCAGCCTCCAGTTTTCTATTATTAAACTGTTATTTATTTGTTAAAAGTAAACACGAAGCCGTCACCTTCATCAGCAGCCGTCCGTGTTGCGGTTTAGCTGACGCTGCACCTGGAGCGGTCTCAGCGGCGTGGCTCGGTTAGCAGGTCATCGTGTGTGCGTCGTCTCTCTCCTCTCTCCGGTCCCCTTGCTTCGATGTTATTGCATCGTCATACGTCGTGCCGCATTCGCGTTCGCCTCATGTTGTGCGTAGTACGCCTCAATGTCTATGGACACGCTAGCGGGCTGTGCTAGGATAGCTTCAGTTAGCTTATAGGCCCGCTTAGCATTAGCATTTAGCTCCAGCATGACTTAGCTTTTAGCAAAAAAACGGAGAAAGGATTGTTCTTTGCCGTTTATTTTTCTTGAGCCCGACAAAACATGAGAATCGTCTTACTGTACATCCAACGTTTCGACCAGGTTTAGGTCTTCTTCAGGGACAATAAACAGCAGTTAGCGGCTACATAACGGGAGCCAAGGACGGGGAGATGTTACTCCACCAACGGTCCAGGAGAGAGAGAGAGAAGAAGAAGCGGAGCCAATGATAATAGAGCTGGGTATGACGACATCCGGTCACCTTCCGGTGTCTCATCTAAAAACACCCTGATAGATACAAACCACTGAAGAATGGGTCCATTGCCCTTCAATGTTGCCTTCAAGCATAAAGTCATCCCTATTGGCGTTATCAATACAGTGCATTATAATAATTATACATTTGTCATACCTTCACCAGAGTTGCAAACATTACTAGGAATCAAATTGTGCTTCATTTTGAGCTACGTCCTGTATATAAATATGCATAACATTCTGGGAGTTAACTTTGTCTCTTAAATAATTGCAAACAGTATTGTACACACAGATGAAGAATCCTAATAGCAGGAATACATATTAAAGTATGAAATAGCCCATGTTAGTGGATTGCAGGTGAGTCACTGTGGTTGTGATTAGGGCTTAAAACCTCTGTGGTTAGGCTTAGGGACAGGAACATCGGGGACCGCACAGACGTCCAGCGAAGACAGGACCCAGACCGGCGAGGCACTGGCTGGTTAGGGGTGAAAGGGTTGGGACAGCGGTCCGAAGACCACTGTCGGTGCACGGTCCATCAAACCGGACAGGTCCCGCAGTCCCGAACATCCACGCAGCCTCCTGTTGTCCTCCGTCTCCAGCCTCCAGTTTTCTATTATTAAACTGTTATTTATTTGTTAAAAGTAAACACGAAGCCGTCACCTTCATCAGCAGCCGTCCGTGTTGCGGTTTAGCTGACGCTGCACCTGGAGCGGTCTCAGCGGCGTGGCTCGGTTAGCAGGTCATCGTGTGTGCGTCGTCTCTCTCCTCTCTCCGGTCCCCTTGCTTCGATGTTATTGCATCGTCATACGTCGTGCCGCATTCGCGTTCGCCTCATGTTGTGCGTAGTACGCCTCAATGTCTATGGACACGCTAGCGGGCTGTGCTAGGATAGCTTCAGTTAGCTTATAGGCCCGCTTAGCATTAGCATTTAGCTCCAGCATGACTTAGCTTTTAGCAAAAAAAAAAACGGAGAAAGGATTGTTCTTTGCCGTTTATTTTTCTTGAGCCCGACAAAACATGAGAATCGTCTTACTGTACATCCAACGTTTCGACCAGGTTTAGGTCTTCTTCAGGGACAATAAACAGCAGTTAGCGGCTACATAACGGGAGCCAAGGACGGGGAGATGTTACTCCACCAACGGTCCAGGAGAGAGAGAGAGAAGAAGAAGCGGAGCCAATGATAATAGAGCTGGGTATGACGACATCCGGTCACCTTCCGGTGTCTCATCTAAAAACACCCTGATAGATACAAACCACTGAAGAATGGGTCCATTGCCCTTCAATGTTGCCTTCAAGCATAAAGTCATCCCTATTGGCGTTATCAATACAGTGCATTATAATAATTATACATTTGTCATACCTTCACCAGAGTTGCAAACATTACTAGGAATCAAATTGTGCTTCATTTTGAGCTACGTCCTGTATATAAATATGCATAACATTCTGGGAGTTAACTTTGTCTCTTAAATAATTGCAAACAGTATTGTACACACAGATGAAGAATCCTAATAGCAGGAATACATATTAAAGTATGAAATAGCCCATGTTAGTGGATTGCAGGTGAGTCACTGTGGTTGTGATTAGGGCTTAAAACCTCTGTGGTTAGGCTTAGGGACAGGAACATCGGGGACCGCACAGACGTCCAGCGAAGACAGGACCCAGACCGGCGAGGCACTGGCTGGTTAGGGGTGAAAGGGTTGGGACAGCGGTCCGAAGACCACTGTCGGTGCACGGTCCATCAAACCGGACAGGTCCCGCAGTCCCGAACATCCACGCAGCCTCCTGTTGTCCTCCGTCTCCAGCCTCCAGTTTTCTATTATTAAACTGTTATTTATTTGTTAAAAGTAAACACGAAGCCGTCACCTTCATCAGCAGCCGTCCGTGTTGCGGTTTAGCTGACGCTGCACCTGGAGCGGTCTCAGCGGCGTGGCTCGGTTAGCAGGTCATCGTGTGTGCGTCGTCTCTCTCCTCTCTCCGGTCCCCTTGCTTCGATGTTATTGCATCGTCATACGTCGTGCCGCATTCGCGTTCGCCTCATGTTGTGCGTAGTACGCCTCAATGTCTATGGACACGCTAGCGGGCTGTGCTAGGATAGCTTCAGTTAGCTTATAGGCCCGCTTAGCATTAGCATTTAGCTCCAGCATGACTTAGCTTTTAGCAAAAAAACGGAGAAAGGATTGTTCTTTGCCGTTTATTTTTCTTGAGCCCGACAAAACATGAGAATCGTCTTACTGTACATCCAACGTTTCGACCAGGTTTAGGTCTTCTTCAGGGACAATAAACAGCAGTTAGCGGCTACATAACGGGAGCCAAGGACGGGGAGATGTTACTCCACCAACGGTCCAGGAGAGAGAGAGAGAAGAAGAAGCGGAGCCAATGATAATAGAGCTGGGTATGACGACATCCGGTCACCTTCCGGTGTCTCATCTAAAAACACCCTGATAGATACAAACCACTGAAGAATGGGTCCATTGCCCTTCAATGTTGCCTTCAAGCATAAAGTCATCCCTATTGGCGTTATCAATACAGTGCATTATAATAATTATACATTTGTCATACCTTCACCAGAGTTGCAAACATTACTAGGAATCAAATTGTGCTTCATTTTGAGCTACGTCCTGTATATAAATATGCATAACATTCTGGGAGTTAACTTTGTCTCTTAAATAATTGCAAACAGTATTGTACACACAGATGAAGAATCCTAATAGCAGGAATACATATTAAAGTATGAAATAGCCCATGTTAGTGGATTGCAGGTGAGTCACTGTGGTTGTGATTAGGGCTTAAAACCTCTGTGGTTAGGCTTAGGGACAGGAACATCGGGGACCGCACAGACGTCCAGCGAAGACAGGACCCAGACCGGCGAGGCACTGGCTGGTTAGGGGTGAAAGGGTTGGGACAGCGGTCCGAAGACCACTGTCGGTGCACGGTCCATCAAACCGGACAGGTCCCGCAGTCCCGAACATCCACGCAGCCTCCTGTTGTCCTCCGTCTCCAGCCTCCAGTTTTCTATTATTAAACTGTTATTTATTTGTTAAAAGTAAACACGAAGCCGTCACCTTCATCAGCAGCCGTCCGTGTTGCGGTTTAGCTGACGCTGCACCTGGAGCGGTCTCAGCGGCGTGGCTCGGTTAGCAGGTCATCGTGTGTGCGTCGTCTCTCTCCTCTCTCCGGTCCCCTTGCTTCGATGTTATTGCATCGTCATACGTCGTGCCGCATTCGCGTTCGCCTCATGTTGTGCGTAGTACGCCTCAATGTCTATGGACACGCTAGCGGGCTGTGCTAGGATAGCTTCAGTTAGCTTATAGGCCCGCTTAGCATTAGCATTTAGCTCCAGCATGACTTAGCTTTTAGCAAAAAAACGGAGAAAGGATTGTTCTTTGCCGTTTATTTTTCTTGAGCCCGACAAAACATGAGAATCGTCTTACTGTACATCCAACGTTTCGACCAGGTTTAGGTCTTCTTCAGGGACAATAAACAGCAGTTAGCGGCTACATAACGGGAGCCAAGGACGGGGAGATGTTACTCCACCAACGGTCCAGGAGAGAGAGAGAGAAGAAGAAGCGGAGCCAATGATAATAGAGCTGGGTATGACGACATCCGGTCACCTTCCGGTGTCTCATCTAAAAACACCCTGATAGATACAAACCACTGAAGAATGGGTCCATTGCCCTTCAATGTTGCCTTCAAGCATAAAGTCATCCCTATTGGCGTTATCAATACAGTGCATTATAATAATTATACATTTGTCATACCTTCACCAGAGTTGCAAACATTACTAGGAATCAAATTGTGCTTCATTTTGAGCTACGTCCTGTATATAAATATGCATAACATTCTGGGAGTTAACTTTGTCTCTTAAATAATTGCAAACAGTATTGTACACACAGATGAAGAATCCTAATAGCAGGAATACATATTAAAGTATGAAATAGCCCATGTTAGTGGATTGCAGGTGAGTCACTGTGGTTGTGATTAGGGCTTAAAACCTCTGTGGTTAGGCTTAGGGACAGGAACATCGGGGACCGCACAGACGTCCAGCGAAGACAGGACCCAGACCGGCGAGGCACTGGCTGGTTAGGGGTGAAAGGGTTGGGACAGCGGTCCGAAGACCACTGTCGGTGCACGGTCCATCAAACCGGACAGGTCCCGCAGTCCCGAACATCCACGCAGCCTCCTGTTGTCCTCCGTCTCCAGCCTCCAGTTTTCTATTATTAAACTGTTATTTATTTGTTAAAAGTAAACACGAAGCCGTCACCTTCATCAGCAGCCGTCCGTGTTGCGGTTTAGCTGACGCTGCACCTGGAGCGGTCTCAGCGGCGTGGCTCGGTTAGCAGGTCATCGTGTGTGCGTCGTCTCTCTCCTCTCTCCGGTCCCCTTGCTTCGATGTTATTGCATCGTCATACGTCGTGCCGCATTCGCGTTCGCCTCATGTTGTGCGTAGTACGCCTCAATGTCTATGGACACGCTAGCGGGCTGTGCTAGGATAGCTTCAGTTAGCTTATAGGCCCGCTTAGCATTAGCATTTAGCTCCAGCATGACTTAGCTTTTAGCAAAAAAAAAACGGAGAAAGGATTGTTCTTTGCCGTTTATTTTTCTTGAGCCCGACAAAACATGAGAATCGTCTTACTGTACATCCAACGTTTCGACCAGGTTTAGGTCTTCTTCAGGGACAATAAACAGCAGTTAGCGGCTACATAACGGGAGCCAAGGACGGGGAGATGTTACTCCACCAACGGTCCAGGAGAGAGAGAGAGAAGAAGAAGCGGAGCCAATGATAATAGAGCTGGGTATGACGACATCCGGTCACCTTCCGGTGTCTCATCTAAAAACACCCTGATAGATACAAACCACTGAAGAATGGGTCCATTGCCCTTCAATGTTGCCTTCAAGCATAAAGTCATCCCTATTGGCGTTATCAATACAGTGCATTATAATAATTATACATTTGTCATACCTTCACCAGAGTTGCAAACATTACTAGGAATCAAATTGTGCTTCATTTTGAGCTACGTCCTGTATATAAATATGCATAACATTCTGGGAGTTAACTTTGTCTCTTAAATAATTGCAAACAGTATTGTACACACAGATGAAGAATCCTAATAGCAGGAATACATATTAAAGTATGAAATAGCCCATGTTAGTGGATTGCAGGTGAGTCACTGTGGTTGTGATTAGGGCTTAAAACCTCTGTGGTTAGGCTTAGGGACAGGAACATCGGGGACCGCACAGACGTCCAGCGAAGACAGGACCCAGACCGGCGAGGCACTGGCTGGTTAGGGGTGAAAGGGTTGGGACAGCGGTCCGAAGACCACTGTCGGTGCACGGTCCATCAAACCGGACAGGTCCCGCAGTCCCGAACATCCACGCAGCCTCCTGTTGTCCTCCGTCTCCAGCCTCCAGTTTTCTATTATTAAACTGTTATTTATTTGTTAAAAGTAAACACGAAGCCGTCACCTTCATCAGCAGCCGTCCGTGTTGCGGTTTAGCTGACGCTGCACCTGGAGGGTTAGGGTTAGGGTTAGGGTTAGGGTTAGGGGTTAGGGTTAGGGTTAGGGTTAGGGTTAGGGTTAGGGTTAGGGTTAGGGTTAGGGTTAGGGTTAGGGTTAGGGTTAGGGGTTAAAGGGTTGGGACAGCGGTCCTAAGACCACTGTCAGTGCACGGTCCATCGTCAGGCCCGGCTCCGAGGACCCAAAAGTAAACACAGAATCAAGTTTCCCTTAGTCCCAGTTACCCACAAACATGGCGCCTCCGCTTTCTCCATCACTTTGATGTCGCGTCATCACCTCCGTCCGGGTCCGGGTACCTCTGCTCGCCTTAGCCGTGGTGCTGGTGCAGGTGCCTTCTCCCTCCGTGATGTGGACCGGAAGAACTGCGCTCCTCACCTCAGCATCAGCAGCCTCGCAGTCACCCATGGCACCCGGCTCGCTCACGTCCATAATCTGCTCACTCGTTGCTCCGCCATCTTTGTTAGCATTTCACCGCATGTTGGGCTCGATTAGCCTCATTAGCTTTGGGCTAACTTAGCCACAACAGCACTTAGCTTAGAAAAAAATCGGCGAAAAGGTTTTCTTTACCGTTTATTTTCTCCAGCAGGAACATGGGAACAAGCACAAAACAACACCGCAACGTTTCGGTCTCAACTGGACCTTCTTCAGGCAGGTTTAAAAAGTGTGCATTTAACAAAACAGCGGAGCTCGTGCCGGGGACTCCTTTCCCTCCGGACACGCTGGCGAAAATGACGTGAGTCGGCGGCGCAGTGATATCGGAGGTGCGGACCGGCACAGCTGGATCTATTTTACCTCACATTCAACACACCACATCGTGATATTTAGCGTTAGCAGGTATTGCATCATTAAAACAATATATTCGCCCTATTCTCGACCGTCCATATCCCCGTGGATTTATAATTATGTATACATTGTCAAGAATAAGCATTGTTTAAATAAAAACGATCACAATCCTGTACACATGAGTGGTGGAATCCTTCAAAGCATGACACAAAGTTAGTATTCAATGCCTGTCAGTAATATTAAACTGAAATATCACATCATCTTATTGTGTTCACAGTGCAAAACATCATAAAACAATATATTGGCCGTACTCTCAATCGTGCTTCTTTCTGTGGATCCGTAATTGTGCTTCAATAGAGCGTCGTCCTTAAAGAATAGTGCATACATTTCTAAGAGTCAGCATTGTTTAACAGATTGTAATCCTGTACACACAAGTGATGGAATTATAATAGCATGACACCAGGTAGGCATTCTATGCATGTCAGTAAATTATAACTTAACTATAAAGGTTTGTGAAGGAGTGAGATGTCATAAATCCGCTGTAAAATGTGTTGTTTTATTATATCCATGCATTAAAGGGCCAGATTAGGCTTGCAAATAATACATTTACTAATGTTGTGTTTAGGAAAAGGGGACCAGGTTAGGTCACAGCCTCCCTCCAACAATAGAAAACTGTGTGGTTGTGTTTAGGAGAAGGGGACCTGACTAGGTCACAGCCTCGCTCCCACAATAGAAAACTGTGTGGTTGTGTTTAGGGCTAGGTGATGGAGAGACTGCATAAACAATTGGGGGAACCCCCGGGGCTAGACCCAAGAGGCACAGGCTGGTTAGGGGTTAAAGGGTTGGGACAGCGGTCCTAAGACCACTGTCAGTGCACGGTCCATCGTCAGGCCCGGCTCCGAGGACCCAAAAGTAAACACAGAATCAAGTTTCCCTTAGTCCCAGTTACCCACAAACATGGCGCCTCCGCTTTCTCCATCACTTTGATGTCGCGTCATCACCTCCGTCCGGGTCCGGGTACCTCTGCTCGCCTTAGCCGTGGTGCTGGTGCAGGTGCCTTCTCCCTCCGTGATGTGGACCGGAAGAACTGCGCTCCTCACCTCAGCATCAGCAGCCTCGCAGTCACCCATGGCACCCGGCTCGCTCACGTCCATAATCTGCTCACTCGTTGCTCCGCCATCTTTGTTAGCATTTCACCGCATGTTGGGCTCGATTAGCCTCATTAGCTTTGGGCTAACTTAGCCACAACAGCACTTAGCTTAGAAAAAAATCGGCGAAAAGGTTTTCTTTACCGTTTATTTTCTCCAGCAGGAACATGGGAACAAGCACAAAACAACACCGCAACGTTTCGGTCTCAACTGGACCTTCTTCAGGCAGGTTTAAAAAGTGTGCATTTAACAAAACAGCGGAGCTCGTGCCGGGGACTCCTTTCCCTCCGGACACGCTGGCGAAAATGACGTGAGTCGGCGGCGCAGTGATATCGGAGGTGCGGACCGGCACAGCTGGATCTATTTTACCTCACATTCAACACACCACATCGTGATATTTAGCGTTAGCAGGTATTGCATCATTAAAACAATATATTCGCCCTATTCTCGACCGTCCATATCCCCGTGGATTTATAATTATGTATACATTGTCAAGAATAAGCATTGTTTAAATAAAAACGATCACAATCCTGTACACATGAGTGGTGGAATCCTTCAAAGCATGACACAAAGTTAGTATTCAATGCCTGTCAGTAATATTAAACTGAAATATCACATCATCTTATTGTGTTCACAGTGCAAAACATCATAAAACAATATATTGGCCGTACTCTCAATCGTGCTTCTTTCTGTGGATCCGTAATTGTGCTTCAATAGAGCGTCGTCCTTAAAGAATAGTGCATACATTTCTAAGAGTCAGCATTGTTTAACAGATTGTAATCCTGTACACACAAGTGATGGAATTATAATAGCATGACACCAGGTAGGCATTCTATGCATGTCAGTAAATTATAACTTAACTATAAAGGTTTGTGAAGGAGTGAGATGTCATAAATCCGCTGTAAAATGTGTTGTTTTATTATATCCATGCATTAAAGGGCCAGATTAGGCTTGCAAATAATACATTTACTAATGTTGTGTTTAGGAAAAGGGGACCAGGTTAGGTCACAGCCTCCCTCCAACAATAGAAAACTGTGTGGTTGTGTTTAGGAGAAGGGGACCTGACTAGGTCACAGCCTCGCTCCCACAATAGAAAACTGTGTGGTTGTGTTTAGGGCTAGGTGATGGAGAGACTGCATAAACAATTGGGGGAACCCCCGGGGCTAGACCCAAGAGGCACAGGCTGGTTAGGGGTTAAAGGGTTGGGACAGCGGTCCTAAGACCACTGTCAGTGCACGGTCCATCGTCAGGCCCGGCTCCGAGGACCCAAAAGTAAACACAGAATCAAGTTTCCCTTAGTCCCAGTTACCCACAAACATGGCGCCTCCGCTTTCTCCATCACTTTGATGTCGCGTCATCACCTCCGTCCGGGTCCGGGTACCTCTGCTCGCCTTAGCCGTGGTGCTGGTGCAGGTGCCTTCTCCCTCCGTGATGTGGACCGGAAGAACTGCGCTCCTCACCTCAGCATCAGCAGCCTCGCAGTCACCCATGGCACCCGGCTCGCTCACGTCCATAATCTGCTCACTCGTTGCTCCGCCATCTTTGTTAGCATTTCACCGCATGTTGGGCTCGATTAGCCTCATTAGCTTTGGGCTAACTTAGCCACAACAGCACTTAGCTTAGAAAAAAATCGGCGAAAAGGTTTTCTTTACCGTTTATTTTCTCCAGCAGGAACATGGGAACAAGCACAAAACAACACCGCAACGTTTCGGTCTCAACTGGACCTTCTTCAGGCAGGTTTAAAAAGTGTGCATTTAACAAAACAGCGGAGCTCGTGCCGGGGACTCCTTTCCCTCCGGACACGCTGGCGAAAATGACGTGAGTCGGCGGCGCAGTGATATCGGAGGTGCGGACCGGCACAGCTGGATCTATTTTACCTCACATTCAACACACCACATCGTGATATTTAGCGTTAGCAGGTATTGCATCATTAAAACAATATATTCGCCCTATTCTCGACCGTCCATATCCCCGTGGATTTATAATTATGTATACATTGTCAAGAATAAGCATTGTTTAAATAAAAACGATCACAATCCTGTACACATGAGTGGTGGAATCCTTCAAAGCATGACACAAAGTTAGTATTCAATGCCTGTCAGTAATATTAAACTGAAATATCACATCATCTTATTGTGTTCACAGTGCAAAACATCATAAAACAATATATTGGCCGTACTCTCAATCGTGCTTCTTTCTGTGGATCCGTAATTGTGCTTCAATAGAGCGTCGTCCTTAAAGAATAGTGCATACATTTCTAAGAGTCAGCATTGTTTAACAGATTGTAATCCTGTACACACAAGTGATGGAATTATAATAGCATGACACCAGGTAGGCATTCTATGCATGTCAGTAAATTATAACTTAACTATAAAGGTTTGTGAAGGAGTGAGATGTCATAAATCCGCTGTAAAATGTGTTGTTTTATTATATCCATGCATTAAAGGGCCAGATTAGGCTTGCAAATAATACATTTACTAATGTTGTGTTTAGGAAAAGGGGACCAGGTTAGGTCACAGCCTCCCTCCAACAATAGAAAACTGTGTGGTTGTGTTTAGGAGAAGGGGACCTGACTAGGTCACAGCCTCGCTCCCACAATAGAAAACTGTGTGGTTGTGTTTAGGGCTAGGTGATGGAGAGACTGCATAAACAATTGGGGGAACCCCCGGGGCTAGACCCAAGAGGCACAGGCTGGTTAGGGGTTAAAGGGTTGGGACAGCGGTCCTAAGACCACTGTCAGTGCACGGTCCATCGTCAGGCCCGGCTCCGAGGACCCAAAAGTAAACACAGAATCAAGTTTCCCTTAGTCCCAGTTACCCACAAACATGGCGCCTCCGCTTTCTCCATCACTTTGATGTCGCGTCATCACCTCCGTCCGGGTCCGGGTACCTCTGCTCGCCTTAGCCGTGGTGCTGGTGCAGGTGCCTTCTCCCTCCGTGATGTGGACCGGAAGAACTGCGCTCCTCACCTCAGCATCAGCAGCCTCGTAGTCACCCATGGCACCCGGCTCGCTCACGTCCATAATCTGCTCACTCGTTGCTCCGCCATCTTTGTTAGCATTTCACCGCATGTTGGGCTCGATTAGCCTCATTAGCTTTGGGCTAACTTAGCCACAACAGCACTTAGCTTAGAAAAAAATCGGCGAAAAGGTTTTCTTTACCGTTTATTTTCTCCAGCAGGAACATGGGAACAAGCACAAAACAACACCGCAACGTTTCGGTCTCAACTGGACCTTCTTCAGGCAGGTTTAAAAAGTGTGCATTTAACAAAACAGCGGAGCTCGTGCCGGGGACTCCTTTCCCTCCGGACACGCTGGCGAAAATGACGTGAGTCGGCGGCGCAGTGATATCGGAGGTGCGGACCGGCACAGCTGGATCTATTTTACCTCACATTCAACACACCACATCGTGATATTTAGCGTTAGCAGGTATTGCATCATTAAAACAATATATTCGCCCTATTCTCGACCGTCCATATCCCCGTGGATTTATAATTATGTATACATTGTCAAGAATAAGCATTGTTTAAATAAAAACGATCACAATCCTGTACACATGAGTGGTGGAATCCTTCAAAGCATGACACAAAGTTAGTATTCAATGCCTGTCAGTAATATTAAACTGAAATATCACATCATCTTATTGTGTTCACAGTGCAAAACATCATAAAACAATATATTGGCCGTACTCTCAATCGTGCTTCTTTCTGTGGATCCGTAATTGTGCTTCAATAGAGCGTCGTCCTTAAAGAATAGTGCATACATTTCTAAGAGTCAGCATTGTTTAACAGATTGTAATCCTGTACACACAAGTGATGGAATTATAATAGCATGACACCAGGTAGGCATTCTATGCATGTCAGTAAATTATAACTTAACTATAAAGGTTTGTGAAGGAGTGAGATGTCATAAATCCGCTGTAAAATGTGTTGTTTTATTATATCCATGCATTAAAGGGCCAGATTAGGCTTGCAAATAATACATTTACTAATGTTGTGTTTAGGAAAAGGGGACCAGGTTAGGTCACAGCCTCCCTCCAACAATAGAAAACTGTGTGGTTGTGTTTAGGAGAAGGGGACCTGACTAGGTCACAGCCTCGCTCCCACAATAGAAAACTGTGTGGTTGTGTTTAGGGCTAGGTGATGGAGAGACTGCATAAACAATTGGGGGAACCCCCGGGGCTAGACCCAAGAGGCACAGGCTGGTTAGGGGTTAAAGGGTTGGGACAGCGGTCCTAAGACCACTGTCAGTGCACGGTCCATCGTCAGGCCCGGCTCCGAGGACCCAAAAGTAAACACAGAATCAAGTTTCCCTTAGTCCCAGTTACCCACAAACATGGCGCCTCCGCTTTCTCCATCACTTTGATGTCGCGTCATCACCTCCGTCCGGGTCCGGGTACCTCTGCTCGCCTTAGCCGTGGTGCTGGTGCAGGTGCCTTCTCCCTCCGTGATGTGGACCGGAAGAACTGCGCTCCTCACCTCAGCATCAGCAGCCTCGCAGTCACCCATGGCACCCGGCTCGCTCACGTCCATAATCTGCTCACTCGTTGCTCCGCCATCTTTGTTAGCATTTCACCGCATGTTGGGCTCGATTAGCCTCATTAGCTTTGGGCTAACTTAGCCACAACAGCACTTAGCTTAGAAAAAAATCGGCGAAAAGGTTTTCTTTACCGTTTATTTTCTCCAGCAGGAACATGGGAACAAGCACAAAACAACACCGCAACGTTTCGGTCTCAACTGGACCTTCTTCAGGCAGGTTTAAAAAGTGTGCATTTAACATAACAGCGGAGCTCGTGCCGGGGACTCCTTTCCCTCCGGACACGCTGGCGAAAATGACGTGAGTCGGCGGCGCAGTGATATCGGAGGTGCGGACCGGCACAGCTGGATCTATTTTACCTCACATTCAACACACCACATCGTGATATTTAGCGTTAGCAGGTATTGCATCATTAAAACAATATATTCGCCCTATTCTCGACCGTCCATATCCCCGTGGATTTATAATTATGTATACATTGTCAAGAATAAGCATTGTTTAAATAAAAACGATCACAATCCTGTACACATGAGTGGTGGAATCCTTCAAAGCATGACACAAAGTTAGTATTCAATGCCTGTCAGTAATATTAAACTGAAATATCACATCATCTTATTGTGTTCACAGTGCAAAACATCATAAAACAATATATTGGCCGTACTCTCAATCGTGCTTCTTTCTGTGGATCCGTAATTGTGCTTCAATAGAGCGTCGTCCTTAAAGAATAGTGCATACATTTCTAAGAGTCAGCATTGTTTAACAGATTGTAATCCTGTACACACAAGTGATGGAATTATAATAGCATGACACCAGGTAGGCATTCTATGCATGTCAGTAAATTATAACTTAACTATAAAGGTTTGTGAAGGAGTGAGATGTCATAAATCCGCTGTAAAATGTGTTGTTTTATTATATCCATGCATTAAAGGGCCAGATTAGGCTTGCAAATAATACATTTACTAATGTTGTGTTTAGGAAAAGGGGACCAGGTTAGGTCACAGCCTCCCTCCAACAATAGAAAACTGTGTGGTTGTGTTTAGGAGAAGGGGACCTGACTAGGTCACAGCCTCGCTCCCACAATAGAAAACTGTGTGGTTGTGTTTAGGGCTAGGTGATGGAGAGACTGCATAAACAATTGGGGGAACCCCCGGGGCTAGACCCAAGAGGCACAGGCTGGTTAGGGGTTAAAGGGTTGGGACAGCGGTCCTAAGACCACTGTCAGTGCACGGTCCATCGTCAGGCCCGGCTCCGAGGACCCAAAAGTAAACACAGAATCAAGTTTCCCTTAGTCCCAGTTACCCACAAACATGGCGCCTCCGCTTTCTCCATCACTTTGATGTCGCGTCATCACCTCCGTCCGGGTCCGGGTACCTCTGCTCGCCTTAGCCGTGGTGCTGGTGCAGGTGCCTTCTCCCTCCGTGATGTGGACCGGAAGAACTGCGCTCCTCACCTCAGCATCAGCAGCCTCGCAGTCACCCATGGCACCCGGCTCGCTCACGTCCATAATCTGCTCACTCGTTGCTCCGCCATCTTTGTTAGCATTTCACCGCATGTTGGGCTCGATTAGCCTCATTAGCTTTGGGCTAACTTAGCCACAACAGCACTTAGCTTAGAAAAAAATCGGCGAAAAGGTTTTCTTTACCGTTTATTTTCTCCAGCAGGAACATGGGAACAAGCACAAAACAACACCGCAACGTTTCGGTCTCAACTGGACCTTCTTCAGGCAGGTTTAAAAAGTGTGCATTTAACAAAACAGCGGAGCTCGTGCCGGGGACTCCTTTCCCTCCGGACACGCTGGCGAAAATGACGTGAGTCGGCGGCGCAGTGATATCGGAGGTGCGGACCGGCACAGCTGGATCTATTTTACCTCACATTCAACACACCACATCGTGATATTTAGCGTTAGCAGGTATTGCATCATTAAAACAATATATTCGCCCTATTCTCGACCGTCCATATCCCCGTGGATTTATAATTATGTATACATTGTCAAGAATAAGCATTGTTTAAATAAAAACGATCACAATCCTGTACACATGAGTGGTGGAATCCTTCAAAGCATGACACAAAGTTAGTATTCAATGCCTGTCAGTAATATTAAACTGAAATATCACATCATCTTATTGTGTTCACAGTGCAAAACATCATAAAACAATATATTGGCCGTACTCTCAATCGTGCTTCTTTCTGTGGATCCGTAATTGTGCTTCAATAGAGCGTCGTCCTTAAAGAATAGTGCATACATTTCTAAGAGTCAGCATTGTTTAACAGATTGTAATCCTGTACACACAAGTGATGGAATTATAATAGCATGACACCAGGTAGGCATTCTATGCATGTCAGTAAATTATAACTTAACTATAAAGGTTTGTGAAGGAGTGAGATGTCATAAATCCGCTGTAAAATGTGTTGTTTTATTATATCCATGCATTAAAGGGCCAGATTAGGCTTGCAAATAATACATTTACTAATGTTGTGTTTAGGAAAAGGGGACCAGGTTAGGTCACAGCCTCCCTCCAACAATAGAAAACTGTGTGGTTGTGTTTAGGAGAAGGGGACCTGACTAGGTCACAGCCTCGCTCCCACAATAGAAAACTGTGTGGTTGTGTTTAGGGCTAGGTGATGGAGAGACTGCATAAACAATTGGGGGAACCCCCGGGGCTAGACCCAAGAGGCACAGGCTGGTTAGGGGTTAAAGGGTTGGGACAGCGGTCCTAAGACCACTGTCAGTGCACGGTCCATCGTCAGGCCCGGCTCCGAGGACCCAAAAGTAAACACAGAATCAAGTTTCCCTTAGTCCCAGTTACCCACAAACATGGCGCCTCCGCTTTCTCCATCACTTTGATGTCGCGTCATCACCTCCGTCCGGGTCCGGGTACCTCTGCTCGCCTTAGCCGTGGTGCTGGTGCAGGTGCCTTCTCCCTCCGTGATGTGGACCGGAAGAACTGCGCTCCTCACCTCAGCATCAGCAGCCTCGCAGTCACCCATGGCACCCGGCTCGCTCACGTCCATAATCTGCTCACTCGTTGCTCCGCCATCTTTGTTAGCATTTCACCGCATGTTGGGCTCGATTAGCCTCATTAGCTTTGGGCTAACTTAGCCACAACAGCACTTAGCTTAGAAAAAAATCGGCGAAAAGGTTTTCTTTACCGTTTATTTTCTCCAGCAGGAACATGGGAACAAGCACAAAACAACACCGCAACGTTTCGGTCTCAACTGGACCTTCTTCAGGCAGGTTTAAAAAGTGTGCATTTAACAAAACAGCGGAGCTCGTGCCGGGGACTCCTTTCCCTCCGGACACGCTGGCGAAAATGACGTGAGTCGGCGGCGCAGTGATATCGGAGGTGCGGACCGGCACAGCTGGATCTATTTTACCTCACATTCAACACACCACATCGTGATATTTAGCGTTAGCAGGTATTGCATCATTAAAACAATATATTCGCCCTATTCTCGACCGTCCATATCCCCGTGGATTTATAATTATGTATACATTGTCAAGAATAAGCATTGTTTAAATAAAAACGATCACAATCCTGTACACATGAGTGGTGGAATCCTTCAAAGCATGACACAAAGTTAGTATTCAATGCCTGTCAGTAATATTAAACTGAAATATCACATCATCTTATTGTGTTCACAGTGCAAAACATCATAAAACAATATATTGGCCGTACTCTCAATCGTGCTTCTTTCTGTGGATCCGTAATTGTGCTTCAATAGAGCGTCGTCCTTAAAGAATAGTGCATACATTTCTAAGAGTCAGCATTGTTTAACAGATTGTAATCCTGTACACACAAGTGATGGAATTATAATAGCATGACACCAGGTAGGCATTCTATGCATGTCAGTAAATTATAACTTAACTATAAAGGTTTGTGAAGGAGTGAGATGTCATAAATCCGCTGTAAAATGTGTTGTTTTATTATATCCATGCATTAAAGGGCCAGATTAGGCTTGCAAATAATACATTTACTAATGTTGTGTTTAGGAAAAGGGGACCAGGTTAGGTCACAGCCTCCCTCCAACAATAGAAAACTGTGTGGTTGTGTTTAGGAGAAGGGGACCTGACTAGGTCACAGCCTCGCTCCCACAATAGAAAACTGTGTGGTTGTGTTTAGGGCTAGGTGATGGAGAGACTGCATAAACAATTGGGGGAACCCCCGGGGCTAGACCCAAGAGGCACAGGCTGGTTAGGGGTTAAAGGGTTGGGACAGCGGTCCTAAGACCACTGTCAGTGCACGGTCCATCGTCAGGCCCGGCTCCGAGGACCCAAAAGTAAACACAGAATCAAGTTTCCCTTAGTCCCAGTTACCCACAAACATGGCGCCTCCGCTTTCTCCATCACTTTGATGTCGCGTCATCACCTCCGTCCGGGTCCGGGTACCTCTGCTCGCCTTAGCCGTGGTGCTGGTGCAGGTGCCTTCTCCCTCCGTGATGTGGACCGGAAGAACTGCGCTCCTCACCTCAGCATCAGCAGCCTCGCAGTCACCCATGGCACCCGGCTCGCTCACGTCCATAATCTGCTCACTCGTTGCTCCGCCATCTTTGTTAGCATTTCACCGCATGTTGGGCTCGATTAGCCTCATTAGCTTTGGGCTAACTTAGCCACAACAGCACTTAGCTTAGAAAAAAATCGGCGAAAAGGTTTTCTTTACCGTTTATTTTCTCCAGCAGGAACATGGGAACAAGCACAAAACAACACCGCAACGTTTCGGTCTCAACTGGACCTTCTTCAGGCAGGTTTAAAAAGTGTGCATTTAACAAAACAGCGGAGCTCGTGCCGGGGACTCCTTTCCCTCCGGACACGCTGGCGAAAATGACGTGAGTCGGCGGCGCAGTGATATCGGAGGTGCGGACCGGCACAGCTGGATCTATTTTACCTCACATTCAACACACCACATCGTGATATTTAGCGTTAGCAGGTATTGCATCATTAAAACAATATATTCGCCCTATTCTCGACCGTCCATATCCCCGTGGATTTATAATTATGTATACATTGTCAAGAATAAGCATTGTTTAAATAAAAACGATCACAATCCTGTACACATGAGTGGTGGAATCCTTCAAAGCATGACACAAAGTTAGTATTCAATGCCTGTCAGTAATATTAAACTGAAATATCACATCATCTTATTGTGTTCACAGTGCAAAACATCATAAAACAATATATTGGCCGTACTCTCAATCGTGCTTCTTTCTGTGGATCCGTAATTGTGCTTCAATAGAGCGTCGTCCTTAAAGAATAGTGCATACATTTCTAAGAGTCAGCATTGTTTAACAGATTGTAATCCTGTACACACAAGTGATGGAATTATAATAGCATGACACCAGGTAGGCATTCTATGCATGTCAGTAAATTATAACTTAACTATAAAGGTTTGTGAAGGAGTGAGATGTCATAAATCCGCTGTAAAATGTGTTGTTTTATTATATCCATGCATTAAAGGGCCAGATTAGGCTTGCAAATAATACATTTACTAATGTTGTGTTTAGGAAAAGGGGACCAGGTTAGGTCACAGCCTCCCTCCAACAATAGAAAACTGTGTGGTTGTGTTTAGGAGAAGGGGACCTGACTAGGTCACAGCCTCGCTCCCACAATAGAAAACTGTGTGGTTGTGTTTAGGGCTAGGTGATGGAGAGACTGCATAAACAATTGGGGGAACCCCCGGGGCTAGACCCAAGAGGCACAGGCTGGTTAGGGGTTAAAGGGTTGGGACAGCGGTCCTAAGACCACTGTCAGTGCACGGTCCATCGTCAGGCCCGGCTCCGAGGACCCAAAAGTAAACACAGAATCAAGTTTCCCTTAGTCCCAGTTACCCACAAACATGGCGCCTCCGCTTTCTCCATCACTTTGATGTCGCGTCATCACCTCCGTCCGGGTCCGGGTACCTCTGCTCGCCTTAGCCGTGGTGCTGGTGCAGGTGCCTTCTCCCTCCGTGATGTGGACCGGAAGAACTGCGCTCCTCACCTCAGCATCAGCAGCCTCGTAGTCACCCATGGCACCCGGCTCGCTCACGTCCATAATCTGCTCACTCGTTGCTCCGCCATCTTTGTTAGCATTTCACCGCATGTTGGGCTCGATTAGCCTCATTAGCTTTGGGCTAACTTAGCCACAACAGCACTTAGCTTAGAAAAAAATCGGCGAAAAGGTTTTCTTTACCGTTTATTTTCTCCAGCAGGAACATGGGAACAAGCACAAAACAACACCGCAACGTTTCGGTCTCAACTGGACCTTCTTCAGGCAGGTTTAAAAAGTGTGCATTTAACAAAACAGCGGAGCTCGTGCCGGGGACTCCTTTCCCTCCGGACACGCTGGCGAAAATGACGTGAGTCGGCGGCGCAGTGATATCGGAGGTGCGGACCGGCAGGGTTAGGGTTAGGGTTAGGGTTAGGGGTTAGGGTTAGGGTTAGGGTTAGGGTTAGGGTTAGGGTTAGGGTTAGGGTTAGGGTTAGGGTTAGGGTTAGGGTTAGGGTTGGGACAGCGGTCCTAAGACCACTGTCAGTGCACGGTCCATCGTCAGGCCCGGCTCCGAGGACCCAAAAGTAAACACAGAATCAAGTTTCCCTTAGTCCCAGTTACCCACAGACATGGCGCCTCCGCTTTCTCCATCACTTTGATGTCGCGTCATCACCTCCGTCCGGGTCCGGGTACCTCTGCTAGCCTTAGCCGTGGTGCTGGTGCAGGTGCCTTCTCCCTCCGTGATGTGGACCGGAAGAACTGCGCTCCTCACCTCAGCATCAGCAGCCTCGCAGTCACCCATGGCACCCGGCTCGCTCACGTCCATAATCTGCTCACTCGTTGCTCCGCCATCTTTGTTAGCATTTCACCGCATGTTGGGCTCGATTAGCCTCATTAGCTTTGGGCTAACTTAGCCACAAAAGCACTTAGCTTAGAAAAAAATCGGCGAAAAGGTTTTCTTTACCGTTTATTTTCTCCAGCAGGAACATGGGAACAGGCACAAAACAACACCGCAACGTTTCGGTCTCAACTAGACCTTCTTCAGGCAGGTTTAAAAAGTGTGCATTTAACAAAACAGCGGAGCTCGTGCCGGGGACTCCTTTCCCTCCGGACACGCTGGCGAAAATGACGTGAGTCGGCGGCGCAGTGATATCGGAGGTGCGGACCGGCGTGATCCGGCACCGCTGGATCTATTTTATCTCAAACTCAACACAACACATCATGATATTTAGCGTTAGCAGGTATTGTATCATTAAAACAATATATCCGCCCTATTCTCGACCGTCCATATCCCCGTGGATTCATAATTATGTATACATTGTCAAGAATAAGCATTGTTTAAATAAAAACGATCACAATCCTGTACACATGAGTGGTGGAATCCTTCAAAGCATGACACAAAGTTAGTATTCAATGCCTGTCCGTAATATTAAACTGAAATTTCACATCCTCTTATTGTGTTCACAGTGCAAAACATCATAAAACAATATATTGGCCGTACTCTCAATCGTGCTTCTTTCTGTGGATCCGTAATTGTGCTTCAATAGAGCGTCGTCCTTAAAGAATAGTGCATACATTTCCAAGAGTCAGCATTGTTTAAAAGATTGTAATCCTGTACACACAAGTGATGGAATATAATAGCATGACACCAGGTAGGCATTCTATGCATGTCAGTAAATTATAACTTGACTATTAAGATTTGTGAAGGAGTGAGATGTCATAGATCCGCTATAAAATGTGTTGTTTTATTCTGTCCATGCATTAAAGGGCCAGATTAGGCTTGCAAATAATACATGTACTAATGTTGTGTTTAGGAAAAGGGGACCAGGTTAGGTCACAGCCTCCCTCCAACAATAGAAAACTGTGTGGTTGTGTTTAGGAGAAGGGGACCTGATTAGGTCACAGCCTCGCTCCAACAATAGAAAACTGTGTGGTTGTGTTTAGGGCTAGGTGATGGAGAGACTGCATAAACAAATGGGGGAACCCCCGGGGCTAGACCCAAGAGGCACAGGCTGGTTAGGGGTTAAAGGGGTTGGGACAGCGGTCCTAAGACCACTGTCAGTGCACGGTCCATCGTCAGGCCCGGCTCCGAGGACCCAAAAGTAAACACAGAATCAAGTTTCCCTTAGTCCCAGTTACCCACAGACATGGCGCCTCCGCTTTCTCCATCACTTTGATGTCGCGTCATCACCTCCGTCCGGGTCCGGGTACCTCTGCTAGCCTTAGCCGTGGTGCTGGTGCAGGTGCCTTCTCCCTCCGTGATGTGGACCGGAAGAACTGCGCTCCTCACCTCAGCATCAGCAGCCTCGCAGTCACCCATGGCACCCGGCTCGCTCACGTCCATAATCTGCTCACTCGTTGCTCCGCCATCTTTGTTAGCATTTCACCGCATGTTGGGCTCGATTAGCCTCATTAGCTTTGGGCTAACTTAGCCACAAAAGCACTTAGCTTAGAAAAAAATCGGCGAAAAGGTTTTCTTTACCGTTTATTTTCTCCAGCAGGAACATGGGAACAGGCACAAAACAACACCGCAACGTTTCGGTCTCAACTAGACCTTCTTCAGGCAGGTTTAAAAAGTGTGCATTTAACAAAACAGCGGAGCTCGTGCCGGGGACTCCTTTCCCTCCGGACACGCTGGCGAAAATGACGTGAGTCGGCGGCGCAGTGATATCGGAGGTGCGGACCGGCGTGATCCGGCACCGCTGGATCTATTTTATCTCAAACTCAACACAACACATCATGATATTTAGCGTTAGCAGGTATTGTATCATTAAAACAATATATCCGCCCTATTCTCGACCGTCCATATCCCCGTGGATTCATAATTATGTATACATTGTCAAGAATAAGCATTGTTTAAATAAAAACGATCACAATCCTGTACACATGAGTGGTGGAATCCTTCAAAGCATGACACAAAGTTAGTATTCAATGCCTGTCCGTAATATTAAACTGAAATTTCACATCCTCTTATTGTGTTCACAGTGCAAAACATCATAAAACAATATATTGGCCGTACTCTCAATCGTGCTTCTTTCTGTGGATCCGTAATTGTGCTTCAATAGAGCGTCGTCCTTAAAGAATAGTGCATACATTTCCAAGAGTCAGCATTGTTTAAAAGATTGTAATCCTGTACACACAAGTGATGGAATATAATAGCATGACACCAGGTAGGCATTCTATGCATGTCAGTAAATTATAACTTGACTATTAAGATTTGTGAAGGAGTGAGATGTCATAGATCCGCTATAAAATGTGTTGTTTTATTCTGTCCATGCATTAAAGGGCCAGATTAGGCTTGCAAATAATACATGTACTAATGTTGTGTTTAGGAAAAGGGGACCAGGTTAGGTCACAGCCTCCCTCCAACAATAGAAAACTGTGTGGTTGTGTTTAGGAGAAGGGGACCTGATTAGGTCACAGCCTCGCTCCAACAATAGAAAACTGTGTGGTTGTGTTTAGGGCTAGGTGATGGAGAGACTGCATAAACAAATGGGGGAACCCCCGGGGCTAGACCCAAGAGGCACAGGCTGGTTAGGGGTTAAAGGGGTTGGGACAGCGGTCCTAAGACCACTGTCAGTGCACGGTCCATCGTCAGGCCCGGCTCCGAGGACCCAAAAGTAAACACAGAATCAAGTTTCCCTTAGTCCCAGTTACCCACAGACATGGCGCCTCCGCTTTCTCCATCACTTTGATGTCGCGTCATCACCTCCGTCCGGGTCCGGGTACCTCTGCTAGCCTTAGCCGTGGTGCTGGTGCAGGTGCCTTCTCCCTCCGTGATGTGGACCGGAAGAACTGCGCTCCTCACCTCAGCATCAGCAGCCTCGCAGTCACCCATGGCACCCGGCTCGCTCACGTCCATAATCTGCTCACTCGTTGCTCCGCCATCTTTGTTAGCATTTCACCGCATGTTGGGCTCGATTAGCCTCATTAGCTTTGGGCTAACTTAGCCACAAAAGCACTTAGCTTAGAAAAAAATCGGCGAAAAGGTTTTCTTTACCGTTTATTTTCTCCAGCAGGAACATGGGAACAGGCACAAAACAACACCGCAACGTTTCGGTCTCAACTAGACCTTCTTCAGGCAGGTTTAAAAAGTGTGCATTTAACAAAACAGCGGAGCTCGTGCCGGGGACTCCTTTCCCTCCGGACACGCTGGCGAAAATGACGTGAGTCGGCGGCGCAGTGATATCGGAGGTGCGGACCGGCGTGATCCGGCACCGCTGGATCTATTTTATCTCAAACTCAACACAACACATCATGATATTTAGCGTTAGCAGGTATTGTATCATTAAAACAATATATCCGCCCTATTCTCGACCGTCCATATCCCCGTGGATTCATAATTATGTATACATTGTCAAGAATAAGCATTGTTTAAATAAAAACGATCACAATCCTGTACACATGAGTGGTGGAATCCTTCAAAGCATGACACAAAGTTAGTATTCAATGCCTGTCCGTAATATTAAACTGAAATTTCACATCCTCTTATTGTGTTCACAGTGCAAAACATCATAAAACAATATATTGGCCGTACTCTCAATCGTGCTTCTTTCTGTGGATCCGTAATTGTGCTTCAATAGAGCGTCGTCCTTAAAGAATAGTGCATACATTTC
This sequence comes from Gasterosteus aculeatus, assembly GCF_964276395.1. Classification (NCBI taxonomy): domain Eukaryota; kingdom Metazoa; phylum Chordata; class Actinopteri; order Perciformes; family Gasterosteidae; genus Gasterosteus; species Gasterosteus aculeatus. The sequence goes on along the minus strand of NW_027554904.1, from coordinate 44,587 downwards.
CAAGAGTCAGCATTGTTTAAAAGATTGTAATCCTGTACACACAAGTGATGGAATATAATAGCATGACACCAGGTAGGCATTCTATGCATGTCAGTAAATTATAACTTGACTATTAAGATTTGTGAAGGAGTGAGATGTCATAGATCCGCTATAAAATGTGTTGTTTTATTCTGTCCATGCATTAAAGGGCCAGATTAGGCTTGCAAATAATACATGTACTAATGTTGTGTTTAGGAAAAGGGGACCAGGTTAGGTCACAGCCTCCCTCCAACAATAGAAAACTGTGTGGTTGTGTTTAGGAGAAGGGGACCTGATTAGGTCACAGCCTCGCTCCAACAATAGAAAACTGTGTGGTTGTGTTTAGGGCTAGGTGATGGAGAGACTGCATAAACAAATGGGGGAACCCCCGGGGCTAGACCCAAGAGGCACAGGCTGGTTAGGGGTTAAAGGGGTTGGGACAGCGGTCCTAAGACCACTGTCAGTGCACGGTCCATCGTCAGGCCCGGCTCCGAGGACCCAAAAGTAAACACAGAATCAAGTTTCCCTTAGTCCCAGTTACCCACAGACATGGCGCCTCCGCTTTCTCCATCACTTTGATGTCGCGTCATCACCTCCGTCCGGGTCCGGGTACCTCTGCTAGCCTTAGCCGTGGTGCTGGTGCAGGTGCCTTCTCCCTCCGTGATGTGGACCGGAAGAACTGCGCTCCTCACCTCAGCATCAGCAGCCTCGCAGTCACCCATGGCACCCGGCTCGCTCACGTCCATAATCTGCTCACTCGTTGCTCCGCCATCTTTGTTAGCATTTCACCGCATGTTGGGCTCGATTAGCCTCATTAGCTTTGGGCTAACTTAGCCACAAAAGCACTTAGCTTAGAAAAAAATCGGCGAAAAGGTTTTCTTTACCGTTTATTTTCTCCAGCAGGAACATGGGAACAGGCACAAAACAACACCGCAACGTTTCGGTCTCAACTAGACCTTCTTCAGGCAGGTTTAAAAAGTGTGCATTTAACAAAACAGCGGAGCTCGTGCCGGGGACTCCTTTCCCTCCGGACACGCTGGCGAAAATGACGTGAGTCGGCGGCGCAGTGATATCGGAGGTGCGGACCGGCGTGATCCGGCACCGCTGGATCTATTTTATCTCAAACTCAACACAACACATCATGATATTTAGCGTTAGCAGGTATTGTATCATTAAAACAATATATCCGCCCTATTCTCGACCGTCCATATCCCCGTGGATTCATAATTATGTATACATTGTCAAGAATAAGCATTGTTTAAATAAAAACGATCACAATCCTGTACACATGAGTGGTGGAATCCTTCAAAGCATGACACAAAGTTAGTATTCAATGCCTGTCCGTAATATTAAACTGAAATTTCACATCCTCTTATTGTGTTCACAGTGCAAAACATCATAAAACAATATATTGGCCGTACTCTCAATCGTGCTTCTTTCTGTGGATCCGTAATTGTGCTTCAATAGAGCGTCGTCCTTAAAGAATAGTGCATACATTTCCAAGAGTCAGCATTGTTTAAAAGATTGTAATCCTGTACACACAAGTGATGGAATATAATAGCATGACACCAGGTAGGCATTCTATGCATGTCAGTAAATTATAACTTGACTATTAAGATTTGTGAAGGAGTGAGATGTCATAGATCCGCTATAAAATGTGTTGTTTTATTCTGTCCATGCATTAAAGGGCCAGATTAGGCTTGCAAATAATACATGTACTAATGTTGTGTTTAGGAAAAGGGGACCAGGTTAGGTCACAGCCTCCCTCCAACAATAGAAAACTGTGTGGTTGTGTTTAGGAGAAGGGGACCTGATTAGGTCACAGCCTCGCTCCAACAATAGAAAACTGTGTGGTTGTGTTTAGGGCTAGGTGATGGAGAGACTGCATAAACAAATGGGGGAACCCCCGGGGCTAGACCCAAGAGGCACAGGCTGGTTAGGGGTTAAAGGGGTTGGGACAGCGGTCCTAAGACCACTGTCAGTGCACGGTCCATCGTCAGGCCCGGCTCCGAGGACCCAAAAGTAAACACAGAATCAAGTTTCCCTTAGTCCCAGTTACCCACAGACATGGCGCCTCCGCTTTCTCCATCACTTTGATGTCGCGTCATCACCTCCGTCCGGGTCCGGGTACCTCTGCTAGCCTTAGCCGTGGTGCTGGTGCAGGTGCCTTCTCCCTCCGTGATGTGGACCGGAAGAACTGCGCTCCTCACCTCAGCATCAGCAGCCTCGCAGTCACCCATGGCACCCGGCTCGCTCACGTCCATAATCTGCTCACTCGTTGCTCCGCCATCTTTGTTAGCATTTCACCGCATGTTGGGCTCGATTAGCCTCATTAGCTTTGGGCTAACTTAGCCACAAAAGCACTTAGCTTAGAAAAAAATCGGCGAAAAGGTTTTCTTTACCGTTTATTTTCTCCAGCAGGAACATGGGAACAGGCACAAAACAACACCGCAACGTTTCGGTCTCAACTAGACCTTCTTCAGGCAGGTTTAAAAAGTGTGCATTTAACAAAACAGCGGAGCTCGTGCCGGGGACTCCTTTCCCTCCGGACACGCTGGCGAAAATGACGTGAGTCGGCGGCGCAGTGATATCGGAGGTGCGGACCGGCGTGATCCGGCACCGCTGGATCTATTTTATCTCAAACTCAACACAACACATCATGATATTTAGCGTTAGCAGGTATTGTATCATTAAAACAATATATCCGCCCTATTCTCGACCGTCCATATCCCCGTGGATTCATAATTATGTATACATTGTCAAGAATAAGCATTGTTTAAATAAAAACGATCACAATCCTGTACACATGAGTGGTGGAATCCTTCAAAGCATGACACAAAGTTAGTATTCAATGCCTGTCCGTAATATTAAACTGAAATTTCACATCCTCTTATTGTGTTCACAGTGCAAAACATCATAAAACAATATATTGGCCGTACTCTCAATCGTGCTTCTTTCTGTGGATCCGTAATTGTGCTTCAATAGAGCGTCGTCCTTAAAGAATAGTGCATACATTTCCAAGAGTCAGCATTGTTTAAAAGATTGTAATCCTGTACACACAAGTGATGGAATATAATAGCATGACACCAGGTAGGCATTCTATGCATGTCAGTAAATTATAACTTGACTATTAAGATTTGTGAAGGAGTGAGATGTCATAGATCCGCTATAAAATGTGTTGTTTTATTCTGTCCATGCATTAAAGGGCCAGATTAGGCTTGCAAATAATACATGTACTAATGTTGTGTTTAGGAAAAGGGGACCAGGTTAGGTCACAGCCTCCCTCCAACAATAGAAAACTGTGTGGTTGTGTTTAGGAGAAGGGGACCTGATTAGGTCACAGCCTCGCTCCAACAATAGAAAACTGTGTGGTTGTGTTTAGGGCTAGGTGATGGAGAGACTGCATAAACAAATGGGGGAACCCCCGGGGCTAGAGGGTTAGGGTTAGGGTTAGGGTTAGGGTTAGGGTTAGGGTTAGGGTTAGGGTTAGGGTTAGGGTTAGGGTTAGGGTTAGGGGTTAGGGTTAGGGTTAGGGGTGAAAGGGTTGGGACAGCGGTCCGAAGACCACTGTCGGTGCACGGTCCATCAAACCGGACAGGTCCCGCAGTCCCGAACATCCACGCAGCCTCCTGTTGTCCTCCGTCTCCAGCCTCCAGCTTTCTGTTATTAAACTGTTATTGATTTTGTAAACGTAAACACGAAGCCGTCACCTTCATCAGCAGCCGTCCGTGTTGCGGTTTAGCTGACGCTGCACCTGGACTGGTCTCAGCGGCGTGGCTCGGTTCGCAGGTCATCGCGTGTGCGTCGTCTCTCTCCTCTCCGGCCCCCTTGCTTCGATGTTATTGCATCATCATACGTCGTGCCGCGTTCGCGTTCGCCTCATGTTGTGCGTGATACGCCTCAATGTCTATGGACTCGCTAGCGGGCTGTGCTAGGATAGCCTCAGTTAGCTTATAGGCCCGCTTAGCATTAGCATTTAGCTCCAGCATGACTTAGCTTTTAGCAAAAAAAACGGAGAAAGGATTGTTCTTTGCCGTTTATTTTTCTTGAGCCCGACAAAACATGAGAATCGTCTTACTGTACATCCAACGTTTCGACCAGGTTTAGGTCTTCTTCAGGGACAATAAACAGCAGTTAGCGGCTACATAACGGGAGCCAAGGACGGGGAGATGTTACTCCACCAACGGTCCAGGAGAGAGAGAGAGAAGAAGAAGCGGAGCCAATGATAATACAGCTGGGTATGACGACATCCGGTCACCTTCCGGTGTCTCATCTAAAACCACACTGATAAGATACAAACCACTGAAGAATGGGTCCATTGCCCTTCAATGTTGCCTTCAAGCATAAAGTCATCCCTATTGGCGTTATCAATACAGTGCATTATAATAATTATACATTTGTCATACCTTCACCAGAGTTGCAAACATTACTAGGAATCAAATTGTGCTTCATTTTGAGCTACGTCCTGTATATAAATATGCATAACATTCTGGGAGTTAACTTTGTCTCTTAAATAATTGCAAACAGTATTGTACACACAGATGAAGAATCCTAATAGCAGGAATACATATTAAAGTATGAAATAGTCCATGTTAGTGGATTGCAGGTGAGTCACTGTGGTTGTGATTAGGGCTTAAAACCTCTGTGGTTAGGCTTAGGGACAGGAACATCGGGGACCGCACAGACGTCCAGCGAAGACAGGACCCAGACCGGCGAGGCACTGGCTGGTTAGGGGTGAAAGGGTTGGGACAGCGGTCCGAAGACCACTGTCGGTGCACGGTCCATCAAACCGGACAGGTCCCGCAGTCCCGAACATCCACGCAGCCTCCTGTTGTCCTCCGTCTCCAGCCTCCAGCTTTCTGTTATTAAACTGTTATTGATTTTGTAAACGTAAACACGAAGCCGTCACCTTCATCAGCAGCCGTCCGTGTTGCGGTTTAGCTGACGCTGCACCTGGACTGGTCTCAGCGGCGTGGCTCGGTTCGCAGGTCATCGCGTGTGCGTCGTCTCTCTCCTCTCCGGCCCCCTTGCTTCGATGTTATTGCATCATCATACGTCGTGCCGCGTTCGCGTTCGCCTCATGTTGTGCGTGATACGCCTCAATGTCTATGGACTCGCTAGCGGGCTGTGCTAGGATAGCCTCAGTTAGCTTATAGGCCCGCTTAGCATTAGCATTTAGCTCCAGCATGACTTAGCTTTTAGCAAAAAAAACGGAGAAAGGATTGTTCTTTGCCGTTTATTTTTCTTGAGCCCGACAAAACATGAGAATCGTCTTACTGTACATCCAACGTTTCGACCAGGTTTAGGTCTTCTTCAGGGACAATAAACAGCAGTTAGCGGCTACATAACGGGAGCCAAGGACGGGGAGATGTTACTCCACCAACGGTCCAGGAGAGAGAGAGAGAAGAAGAAGCGGAGCCAATGATAATACAGCTGGGTATGACGACATCCGGTCACCTTCCGGTGTCTCATCTAAAACCACACTGATAAGATACAAACCACTGAAGAATGGGTCCATTGCCCTTCAATGTTGCCTTCAAGCATAAAGTCATCCCTATTGGCGTTATCAATACAGTGCATTATAATAATTATACATTTGTCATACCTTCACCAGAGTTGCAAACATTACTAGGAATCAAATTGTGCTTCATTTTGAGCTACGTCCTGTATATAAATATGCATAACATTCTGGGAGTTAACTTTGTCTCTTAAATAATTGCAAACAGTATTGTACACACAGATGAAGAATCCTAATAGCAGGAATACATATTAAAGTATGAAATAGTCCATGTTAGTGGATTGCAGGTGAGTCACTGTGGTTGTGATTAGGGCTTAAAACCTCTGTGGTTAGGCTTAGGGACAGGAACATCGGGGACCGCACAGACGTCCAGCGAAGACAGGACCCAGACCGGCGAGGCACTGGCTGGTTAGGGGTGAAAGGGTTGGGACAGCGGTCCGAAGACCACTGTCGGTGCACGGTCCATCAAACCGGACAGGTCCCGCAGTCCCGAACATCCACGCAGCCTCCTGTTGTCCTCCGTCTCCAGCCTCCAGTTTTCTATTATTAAACTGTTATTTATTTGTTAAAAGTAAACACGAAGCCGTCACCTTCATCAGCAGCCGTCCGTGTTGCGGTTTAGCTGACGCTGCACCTGGAGCGGTCTCAGCGGCGTGGCTCGGTTAGCAGGTCATCGTGTGTGCGTCGTCTCTCTCCTCTCTCCGGTCCCCTTGCTTCGATGTTATTGCATCGTCATACGTCGTGCCGCATTCGCGTTCGCCTCATGTTGTGCGTAGTACGCCTCAATGTCTATGGACTCGCTAGCGGGCTGTGCTAGGATAGCCTCAGTTAGCTTATGGGCCCGCTTAGCATTAGCATTTAGCTCCAGCATGACTTAGCTTTTAGCAAAAAAAACGGAGAAAGGATTGTTCTTTGCCGTTTATTTTTCTTGAGCCCGACAAAACATGAGAATCGTCTTACTGTACATCCAACGTTTCGACCAGGTTTAGGTCTTCTTCAGGGACAATAAACAGCAGTTAGCGGCTACATAACGGGAGCCAAGGACGGGGAGATGTTACTCCACCAACGGTCCAGGAGAGAGAGAGAGAAGAAGAAGCGGAGCCAATGATAATAGAGCTGGGTATGACGACATCCGGTCACCTTCCGGTGTCTCATCTAAAAACACCCTGATAGATACAAACCACTGAAGAATGGGTCCATTGCCCTTCAATGTTGCCTTCAAGCATAAAGTCATCCCTATTGGCGTTATCAATACAGTGCATTATAATAATTATACATTTGTCATACCTTCACCAGAGTTGCAAACATTACTAGGAATCAAATTGTGCTTCATTTTGAGCTACGTCCTGTATATAAATATGCATAACATTCTGGGAGTTAACTTTGTCTCTTAAATAATTGCAAACAGTATTGTACACACAGATGAAGAATCCTAATAGCAGGAATACATATTAAAGTATGAAATAGCCCATGTTAGTGGATTGCAGGTGAGTCACTGTGGTTGTGATTAGGGCTTAAAACCTCTGTGGTTAGGCTTAGGGACAGGAACATCGGGGACCGCACAGACGTCCAGCGAAGACAGGACCCAGACCGGCGAGGCACTGGCTGGTTAGGGGTGAAAGGGTTGGGACAGCGGTCCGAAGACCACTGTCGGTGCACGGTCCATCAAACCGGACAGGTCCCGCAGTCCCGAACATCCACGCAGCCTCCTGTTGTCCTCCGTCTCCAGCCTCCAGTTTTCTATTATTAAACTGTTATTTATTTGTTAAAAGTAAACACGAAGCCGTCACCTTCATCAGCAGCCGTCCGTGTTGCGGTTTAGCTGACGCTGCACCTGGAGCGGTCTCAGCGGCGTGGCTCGGTTAGCAGGTCATCGTGTGTGCGTCGTCTCTCTCCTCTCTCCGGTCCCCTTGCTTCGATGTTATTGCATCGTCATACGTCGTGCCGCATTCGCGTTCGCCTCATGTTGTGCGTAGTACGCCTCAATGTCTATGGACTCGCTAGCGGGCTGTGCTAGGATAGCCTCAGTTAGCTTATGGGCCCGCTTAGCATTAGCATTTAGCTCCAGCATGACTTAGCTTTTAGCAAAAAAAACGGAGAAAGGATTGTTCTTTGCCGTTTATTTTTCTTGAGCCCGACAAAACATGAGAATCGTCTTACTGTACATCCAACGTTTCGACCAGGTTTAGGTCTTCTTCAGGGACAATAAACAGCAGTTAGCGGCTACATAACGGGAGCCAAGGACGGGGAGATGTTACTCCACCAACGGTCCAGGAGAGAGAGAGAGAAGAAGAAGCGGAGCCAATGATAATAGAGCTGGGTATGACGACATCCGGTCACCTTCCGGTGTCTCATCTAAAAACACCCTGATAGATACAAACCACTGAAGAATGGGTCCATTGCCCTTCAATGTTGCCTTCAAGCATAAAGTCATCCCTATTGGCGTTATCAATACAGTGCATTATAATAATTATACATTTGTCATACCTTCACCAGAGTTGCAAACATTACTAGGAATCAAATTGTGCTTCATTTTGAGCTACGTCCTGTATATAAATATGCATAACATTCTGGGAGTTAACTTTGTCTCTTAAATAATTGCAAACAGTATTGTACACACAGATGAAGAATCCTAATAGCAGGAATACATATTAAAGTATGAAATAGCCCATGTTAGTGGATTGCAGGTGAGTCACTGTGGTTGTGATTAGGGCTTAAAACCTCTGTGGTTAGGCTTAGGGACAGGAACATCGGGGACCGCACAGACGTCCAGCGAAGACAGGACCCAGACCGGCGAGGCACTGGCTGGTTAGGGGTGAAAGGGTTGGGACAGCGGTCCGAAGACCACTGTCGGTGCACGGTCCATCAAACCGGACAGGTCCCGCAGTCCCGAACATCCACGCAGCCTCCTGTTGTCCTCCGTCTCCAGCCTCCAGTTTTCTATTATTAAACTGTTATTTATTTGTTAAAAGTAAACACGAAGCCGTCACCTTCATCAGCAGCCGTCCGTGTTGCGGTTTAGCTGACGCTGCACCTGGAGCGGTCTCAGCGGCGTGGCTCGGTTAGCAGGTCATCGTGTGTGCGTCGTCTCTCTCCTCTCTCCGGTCCCCTTGCTTCGATGTTATTGCATCGTCATACGTCGTGCCGCATTCGCGTTCGCCTCATGTTGTGCGTAGTACGCCTCAATGTCTATGGACTCGCTAGCGGGCTGTGCTAGGATAGCCTCAGTTAGCTTATGGGCCCGCTTAGCATTAGCATTTAGCTCCAGCATGACTTAGCTTTTAGCAAAAAAAACGGAGAAAGGATTGTTCTTTGCCGTTTATTTTTCTTGAGCCCGACAAAACATGAGAATCGTCTTACTGTACATCCAACGTTTCGACCAGGTTTAGGTCTTCTTCAGGGACAATAAACAGCAGTTAGCGGCTACATAACGGGAGCCAAGGACGGGGAGATGTTACTCCACCAACGGTCCAGGAGAGAGAGAGAGAAGAAGAAGCGGAGCCAATGATAATAGAGCTGGGTATGACGACATCCGGTCACCTTCCGGTGTCTCATCTAAAAACACCCTGATAGATACAAACCACTGAAGAATGGGTCCATTGCCCTTCAATGTTGCCTTCAAGCATAAAGTCATCCCTATTGGCGTTATCAATACAGTGCATTATAATAATTATACATTTGTCATACCTTCACCAGAGTTGCAAACATTACTAGGAATCAAATTGTGCTTCATTTTGAGCTACGTCCTGTATATAAATATGCATAACATTCTGGGAGTTAACTTTGTCTCTTAAATAATTGCAAACAGTATTGTACACACAGATGAAGAATCCTAATAGCAGGAATACATATTAAAGTATGAAATAGCCCATGTTAGTGGATTGCAGGTGAGTCACTGTGGTTGTGATTAGGGCTTAAAACCTCTGTGGTTAGGCTTAGGGACAGGAACATCGGGGACCGCACAGACGTCCAGCGAAGACAGGACCCAGACCGGCGAGGCACTGGCTGGTTAGGGGTGAAAGGGTTGGGACAGCGGTCCGAAGACCACTGTCGGTGCACGGTCCATCAAACCGGACAGGTCCCGCAGTCCCGAACATCCACGCAGCCTCCTGTTGTCCTCCGTCTCCAGCCTCCAGTTTTCTATTATTAAACTGTTATTTATTTGTTAAAAGTAAACACGAAGCCGTCACCTTCATCAGCAGCCGTCCGTGTTGCGGTTTAGCTGACGCTGCACCTGGAGCGGTCTCAGCGGCGTGGCTCGGTTAGCAGGTCATCGTGTGTGCGTCGTCTCTCTCCTCTCTCCGGTCCCCTTGCTTCGATGTTATTGCATCGTCATACGTCGTGCCGCATTCGCGTTCGCCTCATGTTGTGCGTAGTACGCCTCAATGTCTATGGACTCGCTAGCGGGCTGTGCTAGGATAGCCTCAGTTAGCTTATGGGCCCGCTTAGCATTAGCATTTAGCTCCAGCATGACTTAGCTTTTAGCAAAAAAAACGGAGAAAGGATTGTTCTTTGCCGTTTATTTTTCTTGAGCCCGACAAAACATGAGAATCGTCTTACTGTACATCCAACGTTTCGACCAGGTTTAGGTCTTCTTCAGGGACAATAAACAGCAGTTAGCGGCTACATAACGGGAGCCAAGGACGGGGAGATGTTACTCCACCAACGGTCCAGGAGAGAGAGAGAGAAGAAGAAGCGGAGCCAATGATAATAGAGCTGGGTATGACGACATCCGGTCACCTTCCGGTGTCTCATCTAAAAACACCCTGATAGATACAAACCACTGAAGAATGGGTCCATTGCCCTTCAATGTTGCCTTCAAGCATAAAGTCATCCCTATTGGCGTTATCAATACAGTGCATTATAATAATTATACATTTGTCATACCTTCACCAGAGTTGCAAACATTACTAGGAATCAAATTGTGCTTCATTTTGAGCTACGTCCTGTATATAAATATGCATAACATTCTGGGAGTTAACTTTGTCTCTTAAATAATTGCAAACAGTATTGTACACACAGATGAAGAATCCTAATAGCAGGAATACATATTAAAGTATGAAATAGCCCATGTTAGTGGATTGCAGGTGAGTCACTGTGGTTGTGATTAGGGCTTAAAACCTCTGTGGTTAGGCTTAGGGACAGGAACATCGGGGACCGCACAGACGTCCAGCGAAGACAGGACCCAGACCGGCGAGGCACTGGCTGGTTAGGGGTGAAAGGGTTGGGACAGCGGTCCGAAGACCACTGTCGGTGCACGGTCCATCAAACCGGACAGGTCCCGCAGTCCCGAACATCCACGCAGCCTCCTGTTGTCCTCCGTCTCCAGCCTCCAGTTTTCTATTATTAAACTGTTATTTATTTGTTAAAAGTAAACACGAAGCCGTCACCTTCATCAGCAGCCGTCCGTGTTGCGGTTTAGCTGACGCTGCACCTGGAGCGGTCTCAGCGGCGTGGCTCGGTTAGCAGGTCATCGTGTGTGCGTCGTCTCTCTCCTCTCTCCGGTCCCCTTGCTTCGATGTTATTGCATCGTCATACGTCGTGCCGCATTCGCGTTCGCCTCATGTTGTGCGTAGTACGCCTCAATGTCTATGGACTCGCTAGCGGGCTGTGCTAGGATAGCCTCAGTTAGCTTATGGGCCCGCTTAGCATTAGCATTTAGCTCCAGCATGACTTAGCTTTTAGCAAAAAAAACGGAGAAAGGATTGTTCTTTGCCGTTTATTTTTCTTGAGCCCGACAAAACATGAGAATCGTCTTACTGTACATCCAACGTTTCGACCAGGTTTAGGTCTTCTTCAGGGACAATAAACAGCAGTTAGCGGCTACATAACGGGAGCCAAGGACGGGGAGATGTTACTCCACCAACGGTCCAGGAGAGAGAGAGAGAAGAAGAAGCGGAGCCAATGATAATAGAGCTGGGTATGACGACATCCGGTCACCTTCCGGTGTCTCATCTAAAAACACCCTGATAGATACAAACCACTGAAGAATGGGTCCATTGCCCTTCAATGTTGCCTTCAAGCATAAAGTCATCCCTATTGGCGTTATCAATACAGTGCATTATAATAATTATACATTTGTCATACCTTCACCAGAGTTGCAAACATTACTAGGAATCAAATTGTGCTTCATTTTGAGCTACGTCCTGTATATAAATATGCATAACATTCTGGGAGTTAACTTTGTCTCTTAAATAATTGCAAACAGTATTGTACACACAGATGAAGAATCCTAATAGCAGGAATACATATTAAAGTATGAAATAGCCCATGTTAGTGGATTGCAGGTGAGTCACTGTGGTTGTGATTAGGGCTTAAAACCTCTGTGGTTAGGCTTAGGGACAGGAACATCGGGGACCGCACAGACGTCCAGCGAAGACAGGACCCAGACCGGCGAGGCACTGGCTGGTTAGGGGTGAAAGGGTTGGGACAGCGGTCCGAAGACCACTGTCGGTGCACGGTCCATCAAACCGGACAGGTCCCGCAGTCCCGAACATCCACGCAGCCTCCTGTTGTCCTCCGTCTCCAGCCTCCAGTTTTCTATTATTAAACTGTTATTTATTTGTTAAAAGTAAACACGAAGCCGTCACCTTCATCAGCAGCCGTCCGTGTTGCGGTTTAGCTGACGCTGCACCTGGAGCGGTCTCAGCGGCGTGGCTCGGTTAGCAGGTCATCGTGTGTGCGTCGTCTCTCTCCTCTCTCCGGTCCCCTTGCTTCGATGTTATTGCATCGTCATACGTCGTGCCGCATTCGCGTTCGCCTCATGTTGTGCGTAGTACGCCTCAATGTCTATGGACTCGCTAGCGGGCTGTGCTAGGATAGCCTCAGTTAGCTTATGGGCCCGCTTAGCATTAGCATTTAGCTCCAGCATGACTTAGCTTTTAGCAAAAAAAACGGAGAAAGGATTGTTCTTTGCCGTTTATTTTTCTTGAGCCCGACAAAACATGAGAATCGTCTTACTGTACATCCAACGTTTCGACCAGGTTTAGGTCTTCTTCAGGGACAATAAACAGCAGTTAGCGGCTACATAACGGGAGCCAAGGACGGGGAGATGTTACTCCACCAACGGTCCAGGAGAGAGAGAGAGAAGAAGAAGCGGAGCCAATGATAATAGAGCTGGGTATGACGACATCCGGTCACCTTCCGGTGTCTCATCTAAAAACACCCTGATAGATACAAACCACTGAAGAATGGGTCCATTGCCCTTCAATGTTGCCTTCAAGCATAAAGTCATCCCTATTGGCGTTATCAATACAGTGCATTATAATAATTATACATTTGTCATACCTTCACCAGAGTTGCAAACATTACTAGGAATCAAATTGTGCTTCATTTTGAGCTACGTCCTGTATATAAATATGCATAACATTCTGGGAGTTAACTTTGTCTCTTAAATAATTGCAAACAGTATTGTACACACAGATGAAGAATCCTAATAGCAGGAATACATATTAAAGTATGAAATAGCCCATGTTAGTGGATTGCAGGTGAGTCACTGTGGTTGTGATTAGGGCTTAAAACCTCTGTGGTTAGGCTTAGGGACAGGAACATCGGGGACCGCACAGACGTCCAGCGAAGACAGGACCCAGACCGGCGAGGCACTGGCTGGTTAGGGGTGAAAGGGTTGGGACAGCGGTCCGAAGACCACTGTCGGTGCACGGTCCATCAAACCGGACAGGTCCCGCAGTCCCGAACATCCACGCAGCCTCCTGTTGTCCTCCGTCTCCAGCCTCCAGTTTTCTATTATTAAACTGTTATTTATTTGTTAAAAGTAAACACGAAGCCGTCACCTTCATCAGCAGCCGTCCGTGTTGCGGTTTAGCTGACGCTGCACCTGGAGCGGTCTCAGCGGCGTGGCTCGGTTAGCAGGTCATCGTGTGTGCGTCGTCTCTCTCCTCTCTCCGGTCCCCTTGCTTCGATGTTATTGCATCGTCATACGTCGTGCCGCATTCGCGTTCGCCTCATGTTGTGCGTAGTACGCCTCAATGTCTATGGACTCGCTAGCGGGCTGTGCTAGGATAGCCTCAGTTAGCTTATGGGCCCGCTTAGCATTAGCATTTAGCTCCAGCATGACTTAGCTTTTAGCAAAAAAAACGGAGAAAGGATTGTTCTTTGCCGTTTATTTTTCTTGAGCCCGACAAAACATGAGAATCGTCTTACTGTACATCCAACGTTTCGACCAGGTTTAGGTCTTCTTCAGGGACAATAAACAGCAGTTAGCGGCTACATAACGGGAGCCAAGGACGGGGAGATGTTACTCCACCAACGGTCCAGGAGAGAGAGAGAGAAGAAGAAGCGGAGCCAATGATAATAGAGCTGGGTATGACGACATCCGGTCACCTTCCGGTGTCTCATCTAAAAACACCCTGATAGATACAAACCACTGAAGAATGGGTCCATTGCCCTTCAATGTTGCCTTCAAGCATAAAGTCATCCCTATTGGCGTTATCAATACAGTGCATTATAATAATTATACATTTGTCATACCTTCACCAGAGTTGCAAACATTACTAGGAATCAAATTGTGCTTCATTTTGAGCTACGTCCTGTATATAAATATGCATAACATTCTGGGAGTTAACTTTGTCTCTTAAATAATTGCAAACAGTATTGTACACACAGATGAAGAATCCTAATAGCAGGAATACATATTAAAGTATGAAATAGCCCATGTTAGTGGATTGCAGGTGAGTCACTGTGGTTGTGATTAGGGCTTAAAACCTCTGTGGTTAGGCTTAGGGACAGGAACATCGGGGACCGCACAGACGTCCAGCGAAGACAGGACCCAGACCGGCGAGGCACTGGCTGGTTAGGGGTGAAAGGGTTGGGACAGCGGTCCGAAGACCACTGTCGGTGCACGGTCCATCAAACCGGACAGGTCCCGCAGTCCCGAACATCCACGCAGCCTCCTGTTGTCCTCCGTCTCCAGCCTCCAGTTTTCTATTATTAAACTGTTATTTATTTGTTAAAAGTAAACACGAAGCCGTCACCTTCATCAGCAGCCGTCCGTGTTGCGGTTTAGCTGACGCTGCACCTGGAGCGGTCTCAGCGGCGTGGCTCGGTTAGCAGGTCATCGTGTGTGCGTCGTCTCTCTCCTCTCTCCGGTCCCCTTGCTTCGATGTTATTGCATCGTCATACGTCGTGCCGCATTCGCGTTCGCCTCATGTTGTGCGTAGTACGCCTCAATGTCTATGGACTCGCTAGCGGGCTGTGCTAGGATAGCCTCAGTTAGCTTATGGGCCCGCTTAGCATTAGCATTTAGCTCCAGCATGACTTAGCTTTTAGCAAAAAAAACGGAGAAAGGATTGTTCTTTGCCGTTTATTTTTCTTGAGCCCGACAAAACATGAGAATCGTCTTACTGTACATCCAACGTTTCGACCAGGTTTAGGTCTTCTTCAGGGACAATAAACAGCAGTTAGCGGCTACATAACGGGAGCCAAGGACGGGGAGATGTTACTCCACCAACGGTCCAGGAGAGAGAGAGAGAAGAAGAAGCGGAGCCAATGATAATAGAGCTGGGTATGACGACATCCGGTCACCTTCCGGTGTCTCATCTAAAAACACCCTGATAGATACAAACCACTGAAGAATGGGTCCATTGCCCTTCAATGTTGCCTTCAAGCATAAAGTCATCCCTATTGGCGTTATCAATACAGTGCATTATAATAATTATACATTTGTCATACCTTCACCAGAGTTGCAAACATTACTAGGAATCAAATTGTGCTTCATTTTGAGCTACGTCCTGTATATAAATATGCATAACATTCTGGGAGTTAACTTTGTCTCTTAAATAATTGCAAACAGTATTGTACACACAGATGAAGAATCCTAATAGCAGGAATACATATTAAAGTATGAAATAGCCCATGTTAGTGGATTGCAGGTGAGTCACTGTGGTTGTGATTAGGGCTTAAAACCTCTGTGGTTAGGCTTAGGGACAGGAACATCGGGGACCGCACAGACGTCCAGCGAAGACAGGACCCAGACCGGCGAGGCACTGGCTGGTTAGGGGTGAAAGGGTTGGGACAGCGGTCCGAAGACCACTGTCGGTGCACGGTCCATCAAACCGGACAGGTCCCGCAGTCCCGAACATCCACGCAGCCTCCTGTTGTCCTCCGTCTCCAGCCTCCAGTTTTCTATTATTAAACTGTTATTTATTTGTTAAAAGTAAACACGAAGCCGTCACCTTCATCAGCAGCCGTCCGTGTTGCGGTTTAGCTGACGCTGCACCTGGAGCGGTCTCAGCGGCGTGGCTCGGTTAGCAGGTCATCGTGTGTGCGTCGTCTCTCTCCTCTCTCCGGTCCCCTTGCTTCGATGTTATTGCATCGTCATACGTCGTGCCGCATTCGCGTTCGCCTCATGTTGTGCGTAGTACGCCTCAATGTCTATGGACTCGCTAGCGGGCTGTGCTAGGATAGCCTCAGTTAGCTTATGGGCCCGCTTAGCATTAGCATTTAGCTCCAGCATGACTTAGCTTTTAGCAAAAAAAACGGAGAAAGGGTTAGGGTTTAGGGTTAGGGTTAGGGTTAGGGTTAGGGTTAGGGTTAGGGTTTAGGGTTAGGGTTAGGGTTAGGGTCAGGGTCAGGGTCAGGGTTAGGGTTAGGGTTAGGGTTAGGGTTAGGGTTAGGGTTAGGGTTAGGGTTAGGGTTAGGGTTAGGGTTAGGGTCAGGGTTAGGGTTAGGGTTAGGGTTAGGGTCAGGGTCAGGGTTAGGGTTAGGGTTAGGGTTAGGGTTAGGGTTAGGGTTAGGGTTAGGGTTAGGGTTAGGGTTAGGGTTAGGGGTGAAAGGGTTGGGACAGCGGTCCGAAGACCACTGTCGGTGCACGGTCCATCAAACCGGACAGGTCCCGCAGTCCCGAACATCCACGCAGCCTCCTGTTGTCCTCCGTCTCCAGCCTCCAGTTTTCTATTATTAAACTGTTATTTATTTGTTAAAAGTAAACACGAAGCCGTCACCTTCATCAGCAGCCGTCCGTGTTGCGGTTTAGCTGACGCTGCACCTGGAGCGGTCTCAGCGGCGTGGCTCGGTTAGCAGGTCATCGTGTGTGCGTCGTCTCTCTCCTCTCTCCGGTCCCCTTGCTTCGATGTTATTGCATCGTCATACGTCGTGCCGCATTCGCGTTCGCCTCATGTTGTGCGTAGTACGCCTCAATGTCTATGGACTCGCTAGCGGGCTGTGCTAGGATAGCCTCAGTTAGCTTATGGGCCCGCTTAGCATTAGCATTTAGCTCCAGCATGACTTAGCTTTTAGCAAAAAAAACGGAGAAAGGATTGTTCTTTGCCGTTTATTTTTCTTGAGCCCGACAAAACATGAGAATCGTCTTACTGTACATCCAACGTTTCGACCAGGTTTAGGTCTTCTTCAGGGACAATAAACAGCAGTTAGCGGCTACATAACGGGAGCCAAGGACGGGGAGATGTTACTCCACCAACGGTCCAGGAGAGAGAGAGAGAAGAAGAAGCGGAGCCAATGATAATAGAGCTGGGTATGACGACATCCGGTCACCTTCCGGTGTCTCATCTAAAAACACCCTGATAGATACAAACCACTGAAGAATGGGTCCATTGCCCTTCAATGTTGCCTTCAAGCATAAAGTCATCCCTATTGGCGTTATCAATACAGTGCATTATAATAATTATACATTTGTCATACCTTCACCAGAGTTGCAAACATTACTAGGAATCAAATTGTGCTTCATTTTGAGCTACGTCCTGTATATAAATATGCATAACATTCTGGGAGTTAACTTTGTCTCTTAAATAATTGCAAACAGTATTGTACACACAGATGAAGAATCCTAATAGCAGGAATACATATTAAAGTATGAAATAGTCCATGTTAGTGGATTGCAGGTGAGTCACTGTGGTTGTGATTAGGGCTTAAAACCTCTGTGGTTAGGCTTAGGGACAGGAACATCGGGGACCGCACAGAGGGTTAGGGTTAGGGTTAGGGTTAGGGTTAGGGGTTAGGGTTAGGGTTAGGGTTAGGGTTAGGGGTTAGGGTTAGGGTTAGGGTTAGGGTTAGGGTTAGGGTTAGGGTTAGGGTTAGGGTTAGGGGTGAAAGGGTTGGGACAGCGGTCCGAAGACCACTGTCGGTGCACGGTCCATCAAACCGGACAGGTCCCGCAGTCCCGAACATCCACGCAGCCTCCTGTTGTCCTCCGTCTCCAGCCTCCAGTTTTCTATTATTAAACTGTTATTTATTTGTTAAAAGTAAACACGAAGCCGTCACCTTCATCAGCAGCCGTCCGTGTTGCGGTTTAGCTGACGCTGCACCTGGAGCGGTCTCAGCGGCGTGGCTCGGTTAGCAGGTCATCGTGTGTGCGTCGTCTCTCTCCTCTCTCCGGTCCCCTTGCTTCGATGTTATTGCATCGTCATACGTCGTGCCGCATTCGCGTTCGCCTCATGTTGTGCGTAGTACGCCTCAATGTCTATGGACTCGCTAGCGGGCTGTGCTAGGATAGCCTCAGTTAGCTTATGGGCCCGCTTAGCATTAGCATTTAGCTCCAGCATGACTTAGCTTTTAGCAAAAAAAACGGAGAAAGGATTGTTCTTTGCCGTTTATTTTTCTTGAGCCCGACAAAACATGAGAATCGTCTTACTGTACATCCAACGTTTCGACCAGGTTTAGGTCTTCTTCAGGGACAATAAACAGCAGTTAGCGGCTACATAACGGGAGCCAAGGACGGGGAGATGTTACTCCACCAACGGTCCAGGAGAGAGAGAGAGAAGAAGAAGCGGAGCCAATGATAATACAGCTGGGTATGACGACATCCGGTCACCTTCCGGTGTCTCATCTAAAACCACACTGATAAGATACAAACCACTGAAGAATGGGTCCATTGCCCTTCAATGTTGCCTTCAAGCATAAAGTCATCCCTATTGGCGTTATCAATACAGTGCATTATAATAATTATACATTTGTCATACCTTCACCAGAGTTGCAAACATTACTAGGAATCAAATTGTGCTTCATTTTGAGCTACGTCCTGTATATAAATATGCATAACATTCTGGGAGTTAACTTTGTCTCTTAAATAATTGCAAACAGTATTGTACACACAGATGAAGAATCCTAATAGCAGGAATACATATTAAAGTATGAAATAGCCCATGTTAGTGGATTGCAGGTGAGTCACTGTGGTTGTGATTAGGGCTTAAAACCTCTGTGGTTAGGCTTAGGGACAGGAACATCGGGGACCGCACAGACGTCCAGCGAAGACAGGACCCAGACCGGCGAGGCACTGGCTGGTTAGGGGTGAAAGGGTTGGGACAGCGGTCCGAAGACCACTGTCGGTGCACGGTCCATCAAACCGGACAGGTCCCGCAGTCCCGAACATCCACGCAGCCTCCTGTTGTCCTCCGTCTCCAGCCTCCAGTTTTCTATTATTAAACTGTTATTTATTTGTTAAAAGTAAACACGAAGCCGTCACCTTCATCAGCAGCCGTCCGTGTTGCGGTTTAGCTGACGCTGCACCTGGAGCGGTCTCAGCGGCGTGGCTCGGTTAGCAGGTCATCGTGTGTGCGTCGTCTCTCTCCTCTCTCCGGTCCCCTTGCTTCGATGTTATTGCATCGTCATACGTCGTGCCGCATTCGCGTTCGCCTCATGTTGTGCGTAGTACGCCTCAATGTCTATGGACTCGCTAGCGGGCTGTGCTAGGATAGCCTCAGTTAGCTTATGGGCCCGCTTAGCATTAGCATTTAGCTCCAGCATGACTTAGCTTTTAGCAAAAAAAACGGAGAAAGGATTGTTCTTTGCCGTTTATTTTTCTTGAGCCCGACAAAACATGAGAATCGTCTTACTGTACATCCAACGTTTCGACCAGGTTTAGGTCTTCTTCAGGGACAATAAACAGCAGTTAGCGGCTACATAACGGGAGCCAAGGACGGGGAGATGTTACTCCACCAACGGTCCAGGAGAGAGAGAGAGAAGAAGAAGCGGAGCCAATGATAATACAGCTGGGTATGACGACATCCGGTCACCTTCCGGTGTCTCATCTAAAACCACACTGATAAGATACAAACCACTGAAGAATGGGTCCATTGCCCTTCAATGTTGCCTTCAAGCATAAAGTCATCCCTATTGGCGTTATCAATACAGTGCATTATAATAATTATACATTTGTCATACCTTCACCAGAGTTGCAAACATTACTAGGAATCAAATTGTGCTTCATTTTGAGCTACGTCCTGTATATAAATATGCATAACATTCTGGGAGTTAACTTTGTCTCTTAAATAATTGCAAACAGTATTGTACACACAGATGAAGAATCCTAATAGCAGGAATACATATTAAAGTATGAAATAGCCCATGTTAGTGGATTGCAGGTGAGTCACTGTGGTTGTGATTAGGGCTTAAAACCTCTGTGGTTAGGCTTAGGGACAGGAACATCGGGGACCGCACAGACGTCCAGCGAAGACAGGACCCAGACCGGCGAGGCACTGGCTGGTTAGGGGTGAAAGGGTTGGGACAGCGGTCCGAAGACCACTGTCGGTGCACGGTCCATCAAACCGGACAGGTCCCGCAGTCCCGAACATCCACGCAGCCTCCTGTTGTCCTCCGTCTCCAGCCTCCAGTTTTCTATTATTAAACTGTTATTTATTTGTTAAAAGTAAACACGAAGCCGTCACCTTCATCAGCAGCCGTCCGTGTTGCGGTTTAGCTGACGCTGCACCTGGAGCGGTCTCAGCGGCGTGGCTCGGTTAGCAGGTCATCGTGTGTGCGTCGTCTCTCTCCTCTCTCCGGTCCCCTTGCTTCGATGTTATTGCATCGTCATACGTCGTGCCGCATTCGCGTTCGCCTCATGTTGTGCGTAGTACGCCTCAATGTCTATGGACTCGCTAGCGGGCTGTGCTAGGATAGCCTCAGTTAGCTTATGGGCCCGCTTAGCATTAGCATTTAGCTCCAGCATGACTTAGCTTTTAGCAAAAAAAACGGAGAAAGGATTGTTCTTTGCCGTTTATTTTTCTTGAGCCCGACAAAACATGAGAATCGTCTTACTGTACATCCAACGTTTCGACCAGGTTTAGGTCTTCTTCAGGGACAATAAACAGCAGTTAGCGGCTACATAACGGGAGCCAAGGACGGGGAGATGTTACTCCACCAACGGTCCAGGAGAGAGAGAGAGAAGAAGAAGCGGAGCCAATGATAATACAGCTGGGTATGACGACATCCGGTCACCTTCCGGTGTCTCATCTAAAACCACACTGATAAGATACAAACCACTGAAGAATGGGTCCATTGCCCTTCAATGTTGCCTTCAAGCATAAAGTCATCCCTATTGGCGTTATCAATACAGTGCATTATAATAATTATACATTTGTCATACCTTCACCAGAGTTGCAAACATTACTAGGAATCAAATTGTGCTTCATTTTGAGCTACGTCCTGTATATAAATATGCATAACATTCTGGGAGTTAACTTTGTCTCTTAAATAATTGCAAACAGTATTGTACACACAGATGAAGAATCCTAATAGCAGGAATACATATTAAAGTATGAAATAGCCCATGTTAGTGGATTGCAGGTGAGTCACTGTGGTTGTGATTAGGGCTTAAAACCTCTGTGGTTAGGCTTAGGGACAGGAACATCGGGGACCGCACAGACGTCCAGCGAAGACAGGACCCAGACCGGCGAGGCACTGGCTGGTTAGGGGTGAAAGGGTTGGGACAGCGGTCCGAAGACCACTGTCGGTGCACGGTCCATCAAACCGGACAGGTCCCGCAGTCCCGAACATCCACGCAGCCTCCTGTTGTCCTCCGTCTCCAGCCTCCAGTTTTCTATTATTAAACTGTTATTTATTTGTTAAAAGTAAACACGAAGCCGTCACCTTCATCAGCAGCCGTCCGTGTTGCGGTTTAGCTGACGCTGCACCTGGAGCGGTCTCAGCGGCGTGGCTCGGTTAGCAGGTCATCGTGTGTGCGTCGTCTCTCTCCTCTCTCCGGTCCCCTTGCTTCGATGTTATTGCATCGTCATACGTCGTGCCGCATTCGCGTTCGCCTCATGTTGTGCGTAGTACGCCTCAATGTCTATGGACTCGCTAGCGGGCTGTGCTAGGATAGCCTCAGTTAGCTTATGGGCCCGCTTAGCATTAGCATTTAGCTCCAGCATGACTTAGCTTTTAGCAAAAAAAACGGAGAAAGGATTGTTCTTTGCCGTTTATTTTTCTTGAGCCCGACAAAACATGAGAATCGTCTTACTGTACATCCAACGTTTCGACCAGGTTTAGGTCTTCTTCAGGGACAATAAACAGCAGTTAGCGGCTACATAACGGGAGCCAAGGACGGGGAGATGTTACTCCACCAACGGTCCAGGAGAGAGAGAGAGAAGAAGAAGCGGAGCCAATGATAATACAGCTGGGTATGACGACATCCGGTCACCTTCCGGTGTCTCATCTAAAACCACACTGATAAGATACAAACCACTGAAGAATGGGTCCATTGCCCTTCAATGTTGCCTTCAAGCATAAAGTCATCCCTATTGGCGTTATCAATACAGTGCATTATAATAATTATACATTTGTCATACCTTCACCAGAGTTGCAAACATTACTAGGAATCAAATTGTGCTTCATTTTGAGCTACGTCCTGTATATAAATATGCATAACATTCTGGGAGTTAACTTTGTCTCTTAAATAATTGCAAACAGTATTGTACACACAGATGAAGAATCCTAATAGCAGGAATACATATTAAAGTATGAAATAGCCCATGTTAGTGGATTGCAGGTGAGTCACTGTGGTTGTGATTAGGGCTTAAAACCTCTGTGGTTAGGCTTAGGGACAGGAACATCGGGGACCGCACAGACGTCCAGCGAAGACAGGACCCAGACCGGCGAGGCACTGGCTGGTTAGGGGTGAAAGGGTTGGGACAGCGGTCCGAAGACCACTGTCGGTGCACGGTCCATCAAACCGGACAGGTCCCGCAGTCCCGAACATCCACGCAGCCTCCTGTTGTCCTCCGTCTCCAGCCTCCAGTTTTCTATTATTAAACTGTTATTTATTTGTTAAAAGTAAACACGAAGCCGTCACCTTCATCAGCAGCCGTCCGTGTTGCGGTTTAGCTGACGCTGCACCTGGAGCGGTCTCAGCGGCGTGGCTCGGTTAGCAGGTCATCGTGTGTGCGTCGTCTCTCTCCTCTCTCCGGTCCCCTTGCTTCGATGTTATTGCATCGTCATACGTCGTGCCGCATTCGCGTTCGCCTCATGTTGTGCGTAGTACGCCTCAATGTCTATGGACTCGCTAGCGGGCTGTGCTAGGATAGCCTCAGTTAGCTTATGGGCCCGCTTAGCATTAGCATTTAGCTCCAGCATGACTTAGCTTTTAGCAAAAAAAACGGAGAAAGGATTGTTCTTTGCCGTTTATTTTTCTTGAGCCCGACAAAACATGAGAATCGTCTTACTGTACATCCAACGTTTCGACCAGGTTTAGGTCTTCTTCAGGGACAATAAACAGCAGTTAGCGGCTACATAACGGGAGCCAAGGACGGGGAGATGTTACTCCACCAACGGTCCAGGAGAGAGAGAGAGAAGAAGAAGCGGAGCCAATGATAATACAGCTGGGTATGACGACATCCGGTCACCTTCCGGTGTCTCATCTAAAACCACACTGATAAGATACAAACCACTGAAGAATGGGTCCATTGCCCTTCAATGTTGCCTTCAAGCATAAAGTCATCCCTATTGGCGTTATCAATACAGTGCATTATAATAATTATACATTTGTCATACCTTCACCAGAGTTGCAAACATTACTAGGAATCAAATTGTGCTTCATTTTGAGCTACGTCCTGTATATAAATATGCATAACATTCTGGGAGTTAACTTTGTCTCTTAAATAATTGCAAACAGTATTGTACACACAGATGAAGAATCCTAATAGCAGGAATACATATTAAAGTATGAAATAGCCCATGTTAGTGGATTGCAGGTGAGTCACTGTGGTTGTGATTAGGGCTTAAAACCTCTGTGGTTAGGCTTAGGGACAGGAACATCGGGGACCGCACAGACGTCCAGCGAAGACAGGACCCAGACCGGCGAGGCACTGGCTGGTTAGGGGTGAAAGGGTTGGGACAGCGGTCCGAAGACCACTGTCGGTGCACGGTCCATCAAACCGGACAGGTCCCGCAGTCCCGAACATCCACGCAGCCTCCTGTTGTCCTCCGTCTCCAGCCTCCAGTTTTCTATTATTAAACTGTTATTTATTTGTTAAAAGTAAACACGAAGCCGTCACCTTCATCAGCAGCCGTCCGTGTTGCGGTTTAGCTGACGCTGCACCTGGAGCGGTCTCAGCGGCGTGGCTCGGTTAGCAGGTCATCGTGTGTGCGTCGTCTCTCTCCTCTCTCCGGTCCCCTTGCTTCGATGTTATTGCATCGTCATACGTCGTGCCGCATTCGCGTTCGCCTCATGTTGTGCGTAGTACGCCTCAATGTCTATGGACTCGCTAGCGGGCTGTGCTAGGATAGCCTCAGTTAGCTTATGGGCCCGCTTAGCATTAGCATTTAGCTCCAGCATGACTTAGCTTTTAGCAAAAAAAACGGAGAAAGGATTGTTCTTTGCCGTTTATTTTTCTTGAGCCCGACAAAACATGAGAATCGTCTTACTGTACATCCAACGTTTCGACCAGGTTTAGGTCTTCTTCAGGGACAATAAACAGCAGTTAGCGGCTACATAACGGGAGCCAAGGACGGGGAGATGTTACTCCACCAACGGTCCAGGAGAGAGAGAGAGAAGAAGAAGCGGAGCCAATGATAATACAGCTGGGTATGACGACATCCGGTCACCTTCCGGTGTCTCATCTAAAACCACACTGATAAGATACAAACCACTGAAGAATGGGTCCATTGCCCTTCAATGTTGCCTTCAAGCATAAAGTCATCCCTATTGGCGTTATCAATACAGTGCATTATAATAATTATACATTTGTCATACCTTCACCAGAGTTGCAAACATTACTAGGAATCAAATTGTGCTTCATTTTGAGCTACGTCCTGTATATAAATATGCATAACATTCTGGGAGTTAACTTTGTCTCTTAAATAATTGCAAACAGTATTGTACACACAGATGAAGAATCCTAATAGCAGGAATACATATTAAAGTATGAAATAGCCCATGTTAGTGGATTGCAGGTGAGTCACTGTGGTTGTGATTAGGGCTTAAAACCTCTGTGGTTAGGCTTAGGGACAGGAACATCGGGGACCGCACAGACGTCCAGCGAAGACAGGACCCAGACCGGCGAGGCACTGGCTGGTTAGGGGTGAAAGGGTTGGGACAGCGGTCCGAAGACCACTGTCGGTGCACGGTCCATCAAACCGGACAGGTCCCGCAGTCCCGAACATCCACGCAGCCTCCTGTTGTCCTCCGTCTCCAGCCTCCAGTTTTCTATTATTAAACTGTTATTTATTTGTTAAAAGTAAACACGAAGCCGTCACCTTCATCAGCAGCCGTCCGTGTTGCGGTTTAGCTGACGCTGCACCTGGAGCGGTCTCAGCGGCGTGGCTCGGTTAGCAGGTCATCGTGTGTGCGTCGTCTCTCTCCTCTCTCCGGTCCCCTTGCTTCGATGTTATTGCATCGTCATACGTCGTGCCGCATTCGCGTTCGCCTCATGTTGTGCGTAGTACGCCTCAATGTCTATGGACTCGCTAGCGGGCTGTGCTAGGATAGCCTCAGTTAGCTTATGGGCCCGCTTAGCATTAGCATTTAGCTCCAGCATGACTTAGCTTTTAGCAAAAAAAACGGAGAAAGGATTGTTCTTTGCCGTTTATTTTTCTTGAGCCCGACAAAACATGAGAATCGTCTTACTGTACATCCAACGTTTCGACCAGGTTTAGGTCTTCTTCAGGGACAATAAACAGCAGTTAGCGGCTACATAACGGGAGCCAAGGACGGGGAGATGTTACTCCACCAACGGTCCAGGAGAGAGAGAGAGAAGAAGAAGCGGAGCCAATGATAATACAGCTGGGTATGACGACATCCGGTCACCTTCCGGTGTCTCATCTAAAACCACACTGATAAGATACAAACCACTGAAGAATGGGTCCATTGCCCTTCAATGTTGCCTTCAAGCATAAAGTCATCCCTATTGGCGTTATCAATACAGTGCATTATAATAATTATACATTTGTCATACCTTCACCAGAGTTGCAAACATTACTAGGAATCAAATTGTGCTTCATTTTGAGCTACGTCCTGTATATAAATATGCATAACATTCTGGGAGTTAACTTTGTCTCTTAAATAATTGCAAACAGTATTGTACACACAGATGAAGAATCCTAATAGCAGGAATACATATTAAAGTATGAAATAGCCCATGTTAGTGGATTGCAGGTGAGTCACTGTGGTTGTGATTAGGGCTTAAAACCTCTGTGGTTAGGCTTAGGGACAGGAACATCGGGGACCGCACAGACGTCCAGCGAAGACAGGACCCAGACCGGCGAGGCACTGGCTGGTTAGGGGTGAAAGGGTTGGGACAGCGGTCCGAAGACCACTGTCGGTGCACGGTCCATCAAACCGGACAGGTCCCGCAGTCCCGAACATCCACGCAGCCTCCTGTTGTCCTCCGTCTCCAGCCTCCAGTTTTCTATTATTAAACTGTTATTTATTTGTTAAAAGTAAACACGAAGCCGTCACCTTCATCAGCAGCCGTCCGTGTTGCGGTTTAGCTGACGCTGCACCTGGAGCGGTCTCAGCGGCGTGGCTCGGTTAGCAGGTCATCGTGTGTGCGTCGTCTCTCTCCTCTCTCCGGTCCCCTTGCTTCGATGTTATTGCATCGTCATACGTCGTGCCGCATTCGCGTTCGCCTCATGTTGTGCGTAGTACGCCTCAATGTCTATGGACTCGCTAGCGGGCTGTGCTAGGATAGCCTCAGTTAGCTTATGGGCCCGCTTAGCATTAGCATTTAGCTCCAGCATGACTTAGCTTTTAGCAAAAAAAACGGAGAAAGGATTGTTCTTTGCCGTTTATTTTTCTTGAGCCCGACAAAACATGAGAATCGTCTTACTGTACATCCAACGTTTCGACCAGGTTTAGGTCTTCTTCAGGGACAATAAACAGCAGTTAGCGGCTACATAACGGGAGCCAAGGACGGGGAGATGTTACTCCACCAACGGTCCAGGAGAGAGAGAGAGAAGAAGAAGCGGAGCCAATGATAATACAGCTGGGTATGACGACATCCGGTCACCTTCCGGTGTCTCATCTAAAACCACACTGATAAGATACAAACCACTGAAGAATGGGTCCATTGCCCTTCAATGTTGCCTTCAAGCATAAAGTCATCCCTATTGGCGTTATCAATACAGTGCATTATAATAATTATACATTTGTCATACCTTCACCAGAGTTGCAAACATTACTAGGAATCAAATTGTGCTTCATTTTGAGCTACGTCCTGTATATAAATATGCATAACATTCTGGGAGTTAACTTTGTCTCTTAAATAATTGCAAACAGTATTGTACACACAGATGAAGAATCCTAATAGCAGGAATACATATTAAAGTATGAAATAGCCCATGTTAGTGGATTGCAGGTGAGTCACTGTGGTTGTGATTAGGGCTTAAAACCTCTGTGGTTAGGCTTAGGGACAGGAACATCGGGGACCGCACAGACGTCCAGCGAAGACAGGACCCAGACCGGCGAGGCACTGGCTGGTTAGGGGTGAAAGGGTTGGGACAGCGGTCCGAAGACCACTGTCGGTGCACGGTCCATCAAACCGGACAGGTCCCGCAGTCCCGAACATCCACGCAGCCTCCTGTTGTCCTCCGTCTCCAGCCTCCAGTTTTCTATTATTAAACTGTTATTTATTTGTTAAAAGTAAACACGAAGCCGTCACCTTCATCAGCAGCCGTCCGTGTTGCGGTTTAGCTGACGCTGCACCTGGAGCGGTCTCAGCGGCGTGGCTCGGTTAGCAGGTCATCGTGTGTGCGTCGTCTCTCTCCTCTCTCCGGTCCCCTTGCTTCGATGTTATTGCATCGTCATACGTCGTGCCGCATTCGCGTTCGCCTCATGTTGTGCGTAGTACGCCTCAATGTCTATGGACTCGCTAGCGGGCTGTGCTAGGATAGCCTCAGTTAGCTTATGGGCCCGCTTAGCATTAGCATTTAGCTCCAGCATGACTTAGCTTTTAGCAAAAAAAACGGAGAAAGGATTGTTCTTTGCCGTTTATTTTTCTTGAGCCCGACAAAACATGAGAATCGTCTTACTGTACATCCAACGTTTCGACCAGGTTTAGGTCTTCTTCAGGGACAATAAACAGCAGTTAGCGGCTACATAACGGGAGCCAAGGACGGGGAGATGTTACTCCACCAACGGTCCAGGAGAGAGAGAGAGAAGAAGAAGCGGAGCCAATGATAATACAGCTGGGTATGACGACATCCGGTCACCTTCCGGTGTCTCATCTAAAACCACACTGATAAGATACAAACCACTGAAGAATGGGTCCATTGCCCTTCAATGTTGCCTTCAAGCATAAAGTCATCCCTATTGGCGTTATCAATACAGTGCATTATAATAATTATACATTTGTCATACCTTCACCAGAGTTGCAAACATTACTAGGAATCAAATTGTGCTTCATTTTGAGCTACGTCCTGTATATAAATATGCATAACATTCTGGGAGTTAACTTTGTCTCTTAAATAATTGCAAACAGTATTGTACACACAGATGAAGAATCCTAATAGCAGGAATACATATTAAAGTATGAAATAGCCCATGTTAGTGGATTGCAGGTGAGTCACTGTGGTTGTGATTAGGGCTTAAAACCTCTGTGGTTAGGCTTAGGGACAGGAACATCGGGGACCGCACAGACGTCCAGCGAAGACAGGACCCAGACCGGCGAGGCACTGGCTGGTTAGGGGTGAAAGGGTTGGGACAGCGGTCCGAAGACCACTGTCGGTGCACGGTCCATCAAACCGGACAGGTCCCGCAGTCCCGAACATCCACGCAGCCTCCTGTTGTCCTCCGTCTCCAGCCTCCAGTTTTCTATTATTAAACTGTTATTTATTTGTTAAAAGTAAACACGAAGCCGTCACCTTCATCAGCAGCCGTCCGTGTTGCGGTTTAGCTGACGCTGCACCTGGAGCGGTCTCAGCGGCGTGGCTCGGTTAGCAGGTCATCGTGTGTGCGTCGTCTCTCTCCTCTCTCCGGTCCCCTTGCTTCGATGTTATTGCATCGTCATACGTCGTGCCGCATTCGCGTTCGCCTCATGTTGTGCGTAGTACGCCTCAATGTCTATGGACTCGCTAGCGGGCTGTGCTAGGATAGCCTCAGTTAGCTTATGGGCCCGCTTAGCATTAGCATTTAGCTCCAGCATGACTTAGCTTTTAGCAAAAAAAACGGAGAAAGGATTGTTCTTTGCCGTTTATTTTTCTTGAGCCCGACAAAACATGAGAATCGTCTTACTGTACATCCAACGTTTCGACCAGGTTTAGGTCTTCTTCAGGGACAATAAACAGCAGTTAGCGGCTACATAACGGGAGCCAAGGACGGGGAGATGTTACTCCACCAACGGTCCAGGAGAGAGAGAGAGAAGAAGAAGCGGAGCCAATGATAATACAGCTGGGTATGACGACATCCGGTCACCTTCCGGTGTCTCATCTAAAACCACACTGATAAGATACAAACCACTGAAGAATGGGTCCATTGCCCTTCAATGTTGCCTTCAAGCATAAAGTCATCCCTATTGGCGTTATCAATACAGTGCATTATAATAATTATACATTTGTCATACCTTCACCAGAGTTGCAAACATTACTAGGAATCAAATTGTGCTTCATTTTGAGCTACGTCCTGTATATAAATATGCATAACATTCTGGGAGTTAACTTTGTCTCTTAAATAATTGCAAACAGTATTGTACACACAGATGAAGAATCCTAATAGCAGGAATACATATTAAAGTATGAAATAGCCCATGTTAGTGGATTGCAGGTGAGTCACTGTGGTTGTGATTAGGGCTTAAAACCTCTGTGGTTAGGCTTAGGGACAGGAACATCGGGGACCGCACAGACGTCCAGCGAAGACAGGACCCAGACCGGCGAGGCACTGGCTGGTTAGGGGTGAAAGGGTTGGGACAGCGGTCCGAAGACCACTGTCGGTGCACGGTCCATCAAACCGGACAGGTCCCGCAGTCCCGAACATCCACGCAGCCTCCTGTTGTCCTCCGTCTCCAGCCTCCAGTTTTCTATTATTAAACTGTTATTTATTTGTTAAAAGTAAACACGAAGCCGTCACCTTCATCAGCAGCCGTCCGTGTTGCGGTTTAGCTGACGCTGCACCTGGAGCGGTCTCAGCGGCGTGGCTCGGTTAGCAGGTCATCGTGTGTGCGTCGTCTCTCTCCTCTCTCCGGTCCCCTTGCTTCGATGTTATTGCATCGTCATACGTCGTGCCGCATTCGCGTTCGCCTCATGTTGTGCGTAGTACGCCTCAATGTCTATGGACTCGCTAGCGGGCTGTGCTAGGATAGCCTCAGTTAGCTTATGGGCCCGCTTAGCATTAGCATTTAGCTCCAGCATGACTTAGCTTTTAGCAAAAAAAACGGAGAAAGGATTGTTCTTTGCCGTTTATTTTTCTTGAGCCCGACAAAACATGAGAATCGTCTTACTGTACATCCAACGTTTCGACCAGGTTTAGGTCTTCTTCAGGGACAATAAACAGCAGTTAGCGGCTACATAACGGGAGCCAAGGACGGGGAGATGTTACTCCACCAACGGTCCAGGAGAGAGAGAGAGAAGAAGAAGCGGAGCCAATGATAATACAGCTGGGTATGACGACATCCGGTCACCTTCCGGTGTCTCATCTAAAACCACACTGATAAGATACAAACCACTGAAGAATGGGTCCATTGCCCTTCAATGTTGCCTTCAAGCATAAAGTCATCCCTATTGGCGTTATCAATACAGTGCATTATAATAATTATACATTTGTCATACCTTCACCAGAGTTGCAAACATTACTAGGAATCAAATTGTGCTTCATTTTGAGCTACGTCCTGTATATAAATATGCATAACATTCTGGGAGTTAACTTTGTCTCTTAAATAATTGCAAACAGTATTGTACACACAGATGAAGAATCCTAATAGCAGGAATACATATTAAAGTATGAAATAGCCCATGTTAGTGGATTGCAGGTGAGTCACTGTGGTTGTGATTAGGGCTTAAAACCTCTGTGGTTAGGCTTAGGGACAGGAACATCGGGGACCGCACAGACGTCCAGCGAAGACAGGACCCAGACCGGCGAGGCACTGGCTGGTTAGGGGTGAAAGGGTTGGGACAGCGGTCCGAAGACCACTGTCGGTGCACGGTCCATCAAACCGGACAGGTCCCGCAGTCCCGAACATCCACGCAGCCTCCTGTTGTCCTCCGTCTCCAGCCTCCAGTTTTCTATTATTAAACTGTTATTTATTTGTTAAAAGTAAACACGAAGCCGTCACCTTCATCAGCAGCCGTCCGTGTTGCGGTTTAGCTGACGCTGCACCTGGAGCGGTCTCAGCGGCGTGGCTCGGTTAGCAGGTCATCGTGTGTGCGTCGTCTCTCTCCTCTCTCCGGTCCCCTTGCTTCGATGTTATTGCATCGTCATACGTCGTGCCGCATTCGCGTTCGCCTCATGTTGTGCGTAGTACGCCTCAATGTCTATGGACTCGCTAGCGGGCTGTGCTAGGATAGCCTCAGTTAGCTTATGGGCCCGCTTAGCATTAGCATTTAGCTCCAGCATGACTTAGCTTTTAGCAAAAAAAACGGAGAAAGGATTGTTCTTTGCCGTTTATTTTTCTTGAGCCCGACAAAACATGAGAATCGTCTTACTGTACATCCAACGTTTCGACCAGGTTTAGGTCTTCTTCAGGGACAATAAACAGCAGTTAGCGGCTACATAACGGGAGCCAAGGACGGGGAGATGTTACTCCACCAACGGTCCAGGAGAGAGAGAGAGAAGAAGAAGCGGAGCCAATGATAATAGAGCTGGGTATGACGACATCCGGTCACCTTCCGGTGTCTCATCTAAAAACACCCTGATAGATACAAACCACTGAAGAATGGGTCCATTGCCCTTCAATGTTGCCTTCAAGCATAAAGTCATCCCTATTGGCGTTATCAATACAGTGCATTATAATAATTATACATTTGTCATACCTTCACCAGAGTTGCAAACATTACTAGGAATCAAATTGTGCTTCATTTTGAGCTACGTCCTGTATATAAATATGCATAACATTCTGGGAGTTAACTTTGTCTCTTAAATAATTGCAAACAGTATTGTACACACAGATGAAGAATCCTAATAGCAGGAATACATATTAAAGTATGAAATAGCCCATGTTAGTGGATTGCAGGTGAGTCACTGTGGTTGTGATTAGGGCTTAAAACCTCTGTGGTTAGGCTTAGGGACAGGAACATCGGGGACCGCACAGACGTCCAGCGAAGACAGGACCCAGACCGGCGAGGCACTGGCTGGTTAGGGGTGAAAGGGTTGGGACAGCGGTCCGAAGACCACTGTCGGTGCACGGTCCATCAAACCGGACAGGTCCCGCAGTCCCGAACATCCACGCAGCCTCCTGTTGTCCTCCGTCTCCAGCCTCCAGTTTTCTATTATTAAACTGTTATTTATTTGTTAAAAGTAAACACGAAGCCGTCACCTTCATCAGCAGCCGTCCGTGTTGCGGTTTAGCTGACGCTGCACCTGGAGCGGTCTCAGCGGCGTGGCTCGGTTAGCAGGTCATCGTGTGTGCGTCGTCTCTCTCCTCTCTCCGGTCCCCTTGCTTCGATGTTATTGCATCGTCATACGTCGTGCCGCATTCGCGTTCGCCTCATGTTGTGCGTAGTACGCCTCAATGTCTATGGACTCGCTAGCGGGCTGTGCTAGGATAGCCTCAGTTAGCTTATGGGCCCGCTTAGCATTAGCATTTAGCTCCAGCATGACTTAGCTTTTAGCAAAAAAAACGGAGAAAGGATTGTTCTTTGCCGTTTATTTTTCTTGAGCCCGACAAAACATGAGAATCGTCTTACTGTACATCCAACGTTTCGACCAGGTTTAGGTCTTCTTCAGGGACAATAAACAGCAGTTAGCGGCTACATAACGGGAGCCAAGGACGGGGAGATGTTACTCCACCAACGGTCCAGGAGAGAGAGAGAGAAGAAGAAGCGGAGCCAATGATAATAGAGCTGGGTATGACGACATCCGGTCACCTTCCGGTGTCTCATCTAAAAACACCCTGATAGATACAAACCACTGAAGAATGGGTCCATTGCCCTTCAATGTTGCCTTCGGGTTAGGGTTAGGGTTAGGGTTAGGGTTAGGGTTAGGGTTAGGGTTAGGGTTAGGGTTAGGGTTAGGGTTAGGGTTAGGGTTAGGGTTAGGGTTAGGGTTAGGGGTTAGGGTTAGGGTTAGGGTTAGGGTTAGGGTTAGGGTTTAGGGTTAGGGTTAGGGTTAGGGTTAGGGTTAGGGTGAAAAGGGGTTTGGGGCAGCCGTGTTGCCAGGGCAACACCGCTCCCAGTGTACTGTCCATCGCTAGGCCCAACTCCAGGACCCTCAATGTTCGTTCAGCCCATGTGGCTGCTTGGTGTCAAGCTTCGCGATCCATTTCCTCTCTGCAGTTCGTCTCTGGATTATGGTCCACCTGGCTCAAGATTCAACAATAATTATTAACCATAACCTCTATTTGTGTTCAATAAAATGCTTTATTAATGGTGTGTATGTTTTCTTGTGGTTGAGGATGTTGCGTTTGTGTTGTGTAAATCTGATGGAGAGTGCATTCCCAGTCTCCCCAACATACTGCATGTCCCACCACTCACAGGATATTAAATAAACACAAGGGATTTGAGGATCCCCCCATAGAAAGACCTGGAGCTCCCTCTAGTGGCTAAAGTGTAATATGACGTTTTAACTGTTTTGTCAAAATCCCATAGTTTGAAGCATTGTCGGTGGAATCTGAATAGTTGTGAGTTTACACCACTTTGTGAATATTATGTCACGGATGAAAACTGATTTTATAAAACCCTTTTCCTTAAACGTTGTTGTGTTCAAAAAATCTACCGAATTTGGGCTGCTTTACTTTTAATTAATAACTGATTTATTCCCCTCCTGCGTAAGCAGGCTTCTGGGGACATTTAATTTAAATAAACCTTCCAGTGTTCAAACATGGCCTTAGCCGTCTCTGACGTCCAGTGAACCCCGTTTTCTGGTCGTATCGGCATGCCCCGTCGGTCGAGAAATACCTTTTGTTAAGGCGGAGAACAAGGGGGCCACTCTAGTGTTCGCCCTCGGGGTCAGGATGATCGGACCCTCACGCCGTGGTTGGCCACCGCTCACCCTGAGTTCCTCATCAAGGAGGGTTGTGCGGGTGGTAGGTGACTGGCTCGTGTTGCCCTGGCCCGAGGAAAGTCGCCTCTGTGGGGTTCTCTGCTCCCGTGGTTGCTCTCGAACCACGTTCCGGGACTCTTCCCAGTTTATCCCGACGTCCGGTGACCAATTATGTCTCTCCGGTGAGGCGTCCGACTCCACCTCTTCCTCCTCCTCCTCTTCTTCTTCCATTTCCTCCTCCTCCTCTACTTCTTCCAACTCCTCCTCCTCCTCTTCAATCTCCACCACGTCTTCCTGCTCCTCATCCTCCTCTTCCTCCTCCTGTGTGGTGCGTTGAGGTGTGTCAGGTGTTCTTAGTAGTGCTGGGGAGTTACCTGCGGCTGTAGCGTGCACCTGTGCCACCACTGAAGATGAGGCTGGAGCGCTCCGCCCTGTTCTGAGAGGAGTCTCTGCTGCAGCCTGTCGTTGTGCTGTGTCCCGGGCCGCTGCTGCAGTTGTGTTGAGGCGCTGGTTTGGTCGTCTGCGCAGTGGCCTGTCCCCCGATGTGTCGTCCTGTCGGACCGGTTGTTGTGGTGCCGTTGGGTTCGCAAGACCCCGGGCCCGCTCCAATCCATTGACGACAACCGCCATTGCTTCCGTCAGAGTCCCCAGTAGCAATCTGCGGCCCAGGTTTCTCCTGGCCCAGGTAGAGGCCACTTTAAATGGGGGACGCCAATCTGCATCTGACAGCTTGGAAAGGTCCTCTACGTCCTTCCCTATTGCGCTGTCATAGTGCTTACACAGGATGGTGACTGTTGTGTGAGCCCAATTTTTTGCATTCTCTTCAATTAAAGTCACAGTCTCTGGGTTGGGCCACGCAGGTTTAATAAAAGTCATTAATTGTTTCATCATACGGTGAATAGTCAGGGGTATTTTGTTGGAGCTCACATTTATGAAGTGGTGGACCGACTTAATAATTCTATGCAAAATGTGGCATTTGCGAGCAAAATCAGGGTCGTCTGACCTGAGTCTGGTGTGCTCCTCGCTCACTTCCGGTCGAGTGCGCGTCCTGTCCGGGAAGTTTTGGAACCTTCCCCTCTGTCCGCCGTCATTCTCTCCCCGTCTTTCATCACGTTGAGGAACGGGTCTCTGTTGCGGTGGTGCGCGTCCGCGGTCCCCCGGTCTGTTGTCGTCCACGCGCCGTGTGTCTCTGCGCTGCTCCGCGCGCTGCTGTTGTGGAGGCGCGCGTCCGCGGTGCTGCGATCTCTCCGCGAAGCTCTGTGGCGCGCGCCTTCTATTCCCCTCCACGTTATCACGGCGATCTGGAGGATACTGACCGTGGTCCGCGTCCGGTTCCCCTCTTTGGTCCCGCTGCTGCGGTGCGGCGCGCCGAGGTGCGCGGTCATCCTCCTCTCTGGGTCTGATTCCCCACTCGGGCGCGCGCCGCTGGTCCGATGCATCGCGGTCCCGGTAAAAAGTTCTAGCTCGGGTGATGTCATCATAATCATCGTCCGTACGGTAGCCCCTGGTTACCGAGGCGTACGTACGGCGCCCGTCGTAAGACGGGGTGCGGTGCCAGCGAGACGGATAACTAGTTTCCCGGCCGTCGTCCGGTGCGCGCGCCCTGCGGTCGGACTCATTTCTCCGGTGCTTTCGGGAAACTTCCCTACCTCTCCGTGGGGAAGTGGGTTTGGCGTACCATACCGGGCTGCGGTCCGGTCTCCGACGGCGTCTGCCCCTGGACACCAAGACCCACCCGTCGTCGTCGGCTCGGTCCCACCGCGTCATGCTAAATCCGTCTAATTAGCGTGCACTGCTTTTTTACGCCCCAAAAAAAGTTTTCCGAGTCTCTAGCTCCTTTTGACTTTTTATTAAGGCAAAAAAGACAAAATGTTGAAAACAAAAATAGCGAAATGAAAGATAGCAACGTTTCGAGTTATATTGACTCTTCTTCAGGCTATAAGCAGGAAATAAAACAAAATAAATGCAATTACCACATGGAGCGCGCTAAGGTGAACCTGCTCTTCATCTCAGCACGTTGGAAAAAGGAAGAGGGGGAGCCCCGTAAGCCGGATATACAATAGTCTTGGGGTCACCTGTCACTCAACCAATCAGAGGAGATTAACTCTATACAGTATGCTGCAAATCTATTCGTCCTCCTTTTCCACCTCCCAAATCCAAAAAGAATAGGACTGCATGGAACAATGCAATTATAAAGTCCTTAAACACATGAATATGAATTATAAAACCGTTATTACACATGACCTAACACTTAGGTTCATAAACATCTCAATTCAGTACACTGAAAAATACATTCACAGAACATATTTACAATTAATAACACATTCCAAACAATTATTAATGAAATATAAAAAAGAATAATATTATTAAGTTAAGGAATAGGGTTATCGGGTTGGTATACAAATGTTAACTCTGGGTTGTGGTTGGGCAAAGATTATCCCGATATTTAGGGCATCAGGAATATTGTTAGGTTTAGGAAAGAATACCAGATTAGGTTTACAAATATTTACAACAGGTTGTGGTTAGGAAAAGATCATCCTGGTATTTAGAATATCAGGAGTATTGTTAGGTTTAGGAAAGAATACCAGATTAGGTTTACAAATATTTACAACAGGTTGTGGTTAGGAAAAGATCATCCTGGTATTTAGAATATCAGGAGTATTGTTAGGTTTAGGAAAGAATACCAGATTAGGTTTACAACTATTTACAACAGGTTGTGGTTAGGCAAAGATCCCACTGACGCCCACAGTAAGACTCACAGTACCGTGTTTAAACATATGAAACAGTTATCCTGTATGATCTCATTATTGTGTACATATTTGTGAGGGTGAAAACAAACATCAAGGGACCCCAAAGTCAGGCCCAGGAGGCACGGACTGGATAGGGTGAAAAGGGGTTTGGGGCAGCCGTGTTGCCAGGGCAACACCGCTCCCAGTGTACTGTCCATCGCTAGGCCCAACTCCAGGACCCTCAATGTTCGTTCAGCCCATGTGGCTGCTTGGTGTCAAGCTTCGCGATCCATTTCCTCTCTGCAGTTCGTCTCTGGATTATGGTCCACCTGGCTCAAGATTCAACAATAATTATTAACCATAACCTCTATTTGTGTTCAATAAAATGCTTTATTAATGGTGTGTATGTTTTCTTGTGGTTGAGGATGTTGCGTTTGTGTTGTGTAAATCTGATGGAGAGTGCATTCCCAGTCTCCCCAACATACTGCATGTCCCACCACTCACAGGATATTAAATAAACACAAGGGATTTGAGGATCCCCCCATAGAAAGACCTGGAGCTCCCTCTAGTGGCTAAAGTGTAATATGACGTTTTAACTGTTTTGTCAAAATCCCATAGTTTGAAGCATTGTCGGTGGAATCTGAATAGTTGTGAGTTTACACCACTTTGTGAATATTATGTCACGGATGAAAACTGATTTTATAAAACCCTTTTCCTTAAACGTTGTTGTGTTCAAAAAATCTACCGAATTTGGGCTGCTTTACTTTTAATTAATAACTGATTTATTCCCCTCCTGCGTAAGCAGGCTTCTGGGGACATTTAATTTAAATAAACCTTCCAGTGTTCAAACATGGCCTTAGCCGTCTCTGACGTCCAGTGAACCCCGTTTTCTGGTCGTATCGGCATGCCCCGTCGGTCGAGAAATACCTTTTGTTAAGGCGGAGAACAAGGGGGCCACTCTAGTGTTCGCCCTCGGGGTCAGGATGATCGGACCCTCACGCCGTGGTTGGCCACCGCTCACCCTGAGTTCCTCATCAAGGAGGGTTGTGCGGGTGGTAGGTGACTGGCTCGTGTTGCCCTGGCCCGAGGAAAGTCGCCTCTGTGGGGTTCTCTGCTCCCGTGGTTGCTCTCGAACCACGTTCCGGGACTCTTCCCAGTTTATCCCGACGTCCGGTGACCAATTATGTCTCTCCGGTGAGGCGTCCGACTCCACCTCTTCCTCCTCCTCCTCTTCTTCTTCCATTTCCTCCTCCTCCTCTACTTCTTCCAACTCCTCCTCCTCCTCTTCAATCTCCACCACGTCTTCCTGCTCCTCATCCTCCTCTTCCTCCTCCTGTGTGGTGCGTTGAGGTGTGTCAGGTGTTCTTAGTAGTGCTGGGGAGTTACCTGCGGCTGTAGCGTGCACCTGTGCCACCACTGAAGATGAGGCTGGAGCGCTCCGCCCTGTTCTGAGAGGAGTCTCTGCTGCAGCCTGTCGTTGTGCTGTGTCCCGGGCCGCTGCTGCAGTTGTGTTGAGGCGCTGGTTTGGTCGTCTGCGCAGTGGCCTGTCCCCCGATGTGTCGTCCTGTCGGACCGGTTGTTGTGGTGCCGTTGGGTTCGCAAGACCCCGGGCCCGCTCCAATCCATTGACGACAACCGCCATTGCTTCCGTCAGAGTCCCCAGTAGCAATCTGCGGCCCAGGTTTCTCCTGGCCCAGGTAGAGGCCACTTTAAATGGGGGACGCCAATCTGCATCTGACAGCTTGGAAAGGTCCTCTACGTCCTTCCCTATTGCGCTGTCATAGTGCTTACACAGGATGGTGACTGTTGTGTGAGCCCAATTTTTTGCATTCTCTTCAATTAAAGTCACAGTCTCTGGGTTGGGCCACGCAGGTTTAATAAAAGTCATTAATTGTTTCATCATACGGTGAATAGTCAGGGGTATTTTGTTGGAGCTCACATTTATGAAGTGGTGGACCGACTTAATAATTCTATGCAAAATGTGGCATTTGCGAGCAAAATCAGGGTCGTCTGACCTGAGTCTGGTGTGCTCCTCGCTCACTTCCGGTCGAGTGCGCGTCCTGTCCGGGAAGTTTTGGAACCTTCCCCTCTGTCCGCCGTCATTCTCTCCCCGTCTTTCATCACGTTGAGGAACGGGTCTCTGTTGCGGTGGTGCGCGTCCGCGGTCCCCCGGTCTGTTGTCGTCCACGCGCCGTGTGTCTCTGCGCTGCTCCGCGCGCTGCTGTTGTGGAGGCGCGCGTCCGCGGTGCTGCGATCTCTCCGCGAAGCTCTGTGGCGCGCGCCTTCTATTCCCCTCCACGTTATCACGGCGATCTGGAGGATACTGACCGTGGTCCGCGTCCGGTTCCCCTCTTTGGTCCCGCTGCTGCGGTGCGGCGCGCCGAGGTGCGCGGTCATCCTCCTCTCTGGGTCTGATTCCCCACTCGGGCGCGCGCCGCTGGTCCGATGCATCGCGGTCCCGGTAAAAAGTTCTAGCTCGGGTGATGTCATCATAATCATCGTCCGTACGGTAGCCCCTGGTTACCGAGGCGTACGTACGGCGCCCGTCGTAAGACGGGGTGCGGTGCCAGCGAGACGGATAACTAGTTTCCCGGCCGTCGTCCGGTGCGCGCGCCCTGCGGTCGGACTCATTTCTCCGGTGCTTTCGGGAAACTTCCCTACCTCTCCGTGGGGAAGTGGGTTTGGCGTACCATACCGGGCTGCGGTCCGGTCTCCGACGGCGTCTGCCCCTGGACACCAAGACCCACCCGTCGTCGTCGGCTCGGTCCCACCGCGTCATGCTAAATCCGTCTAATTAGCGTGCACTGCTTTTTTACGCCCCAAAAAAAGTTTTCCGAGTCTCTAGCTCCTTTTGACTTTTTATTAAGGCAAAAAAGACAAAATGTTGAAAACAAAAATAGCGAAATGAAAGATAGCAACGTTTCGAGTTATATTGACTCTTCTTCAGGCTATAAGCAGGAAATAAAACAAAATAAATGCAATTACCACATGGAGCGCGCTAAGGTGAACCTGCTCTTCATCTCAGCACGTTGGAAAAAGGAAGAGGGGGAGCCCCGTAAGCCGGATATACAATAGTCTTGGGGTCACCTGTCACTCAACCAATCAGAGGAGATTAACTCTATACAGTATGCTGCAAATCTATTCGTCCTCCTTTTCCACCTCCCAAATCCAAAAAGAATAGGACTGCATGGAACAATGCAATTATAAAGTCCTTAAACACATGAATATGAATTATAAAACCGTTATTACACATGACCTAACACTTAGGTTCATAAACATCTCAATTCAGTACACTGAAAAATACATTCACAGAACATATTTACAATTAATAACACATTCCAAACAATTATTAATGAAATATAAAAAAGAATAATATTATTAAGTTAAGGAATAGGGTTATCGGGTTGGTATACAAATGTTAACTCTGGGTTGTGGTTGGGCAAAGATTATCCCGATATTTAGGGCATCAGGAATATTGTTAGGTTTAGGAAAGAATACCAGATTAGGTTTACAAATATTTACAACAGGTTGTGGTTAGGAAAAGATCATCCTGGTATTTAGAATATCAGGAGTATTGTTAGGTTTAGGAAAGAATACCAGATTAGGTTTACAAATAGGGTTAGGGTTAGGGTTAGGGGTTAGGGTTAGGGTTAGGGTTAGGGTTAGGGTTAGGGTTAGGGTTAGGGTTAGGGTTAGGGTTAGGGTTAGGGTTAGGGTTAGGGTTAGGGTTAGGGTTAGGGTTAGGGTTAGGGTTAGGGTTAGGGTTAGGGTTAGGGTTAGGGTTAGGGTTAGGGTTAGGGTTAGGGTTAGGGTTAGGGTTAGGGTTAGGGTTAGGGTTAGGGTTAGGGGTTAGGGGTTAGGGTTAGGGTTAGGGTTAGGGTTAGGGTTAGGGTTAGGGTTAGGGTTAGGGTTAGGGTTAGGGTTAGGGTTAGGGTTAGGGTTAGGGTTAGGGTTAGGGTTAGGGTTAGGGTTAGGGTTAGGGTTAGGGTTAGGGTTAGGGTTAGGGTTAGGGTTAGGGTTAGGGTTAGGGTTAGGGTTAGGGTTAGGGTTAGGGTTAGGGTTAGGGTTAGGGTTAGGGTTAGGGTTAGGGTTAGGGTTAGGGTTAGGGTTAGGGTTAGGGTTAG
The DNA here is from genome assembly GCF_964276395.1 of Gasterosteus aculeatus. Classification (NCBI taxonomy): domain Eukaryota; kingdom Metazoa; phylum Chordata; class Actinopteri; order Perciformes; family Gasterosteidae; genus Gasterosteus; species Gasterosteus aculeatus. The sequence goes on along the minus strand of NW_027554904.1, from coordinate 3,889 downwards.
GGTTAGGGTTAGGGTTAGGGTTAGGGTTAGGGTTAGGGTTAGGGTTAGGGTTAGGGTTAGGGTTAGGGTTAGGGTTAGGGTTAGGGTTAGGGTTAGGGTTAGGGTTAGGGTTAGGGTTAGGGTTAGGGTTAGGGTTAGGGTTAGGGTTAGGGTTAGGGTTAGGGTTAGGGTTAGGGTTAGGGTTAGGGTTAGGGTTAGGGTTAGGGTTAGGGTTAGGGTTAGGGTTAGGGTTAGGGTTAGGGTTAGGGTTAGGGTTAGGGTTAGGGTTAGGGTTAGGGTTAGGGTTAGGGTTAGGGTTAGGGTTAGGGTTAGGGTTAGGGTTAGGGTTAGGGTTAGGGTTAGGGTTAGGGTTAGGGTTAGGGTTAGGGTTAGGGTTAGGGTTAGGGTTAGGGTTAGGGTTAGGGTTAGGGTTAGGGTTAGGGTTAGGGTTAGGGTTAGGGTTAGGGTTAGGGTTAGGGTTAGGGTTAGGGTTAGGGTTAGGGTTAGGGTTAGGGTTAGGGTTAGGGTTAGGGTTAGGGTTAGGGTTAGGGTTAGGGTTAGGGTTAGGGTTAGGGTTAGGGTTAGGGTTAGGGTTAGGGTTAGGGTTAGGGTTAGGGTTAGGGTTAGGGTTAGGGTTAGGGTTAGGGTTAGGGTTAGGGTTAGGGTTAGGGTTAGGGTTAGGGTTAGGGTTAGGGTTAGGGTTAGGGTTAGGGTTAGGGTTAGGGTTAGGGTTAGGGTTAGGGTTAGGGTTAGGGTTAGGGTTAGGGTTAGGGTTAGGGTTAGGGTTAGGGTTAGGGTTAGGGTTAGGGTTAGGGTTAGGGTTAGGGTTAGGGTTAGGGTTAGGGTTAGGGTTAGGGTTAGGGTTAGGGTTAGGGTTAGGGTTAGGGTTAGGGTTAGGGTTAGGGTTAGGGTTAGGGTTAGGGTTAGGGTTAGGGTTAGGGTTAGGGTTAGGGTTAGGGTTAGGGTTAGGGTTAGGGTTAGGGTTAGGGTTAGGGTTAGGGTTAGGGTTAGGGTTAGGGTTAGGGTTAGGGTTAGGGTTAGGGTTAGGGTTAGGGTTAGGGTTAGGGTTAGGGTTAGGGTTAGGGTTAGGGTTAGGGTTAGGGTTAGGGTTAGGGTTAGGGTTAGGGTTAGGGTTAGGGTTAGGGTTAGGGTTAGGGTTAGGGTTAGGGTTAGGGTTAGGGTTAGGGTTAGGGTTAGGGTTAGGGTTAGGGTTAGGGTTAGGGTTAGGGTTAGGGTTAGGGTTAGGGTTAGGGTTAGGGTTAGGGTTAGGGTTAGGGTTAGGGTTAGGGTTAGGGTTAGGGTTAGGGTTAGGGTTAGGGTTAGGGTTAGGGTTAGGGTTAGGGTTAGGGTTAGGGTTAGGGTTAGGGTTAGGGTTAGGGTTAGGGTTAGGGTTAGGGTTAGGGTTAGGGT